>NW_015557136.1:218774-221509 GCF_001515605.1 Sinocyclocheilus anshuiensis
TATATATATATATATATATAAAAGCAACATCGGTATTTCAGTTAGGTAAATGTCAGTTTTCTGCATGCATATTCCACTGTTTATTCATCTACAAACTCACAAAACATAAAAGAGGTGAAATTTGAAAAAAATCATACATTGAAATGTTGTACAGGTTTGCTCTCTGTACCTTCATATTATTCGTTTTCTCGTTTTTGTCTTCAAAACGGAAAAACGAATAAATCAGTAGTTTATCGCATATTTAAACCTTCTCCAGGGCATAATAAATTAATTTTGGATGTTTTTCTCACATTTTTTATTTTGTTTTCGTCACACTCCATTCAAATGCACCAAGTGAAAATACAATAAAACCAAAATGAAAAATGTATCTTTTTGATTCACAAAGCGCGTTTTAGTGCGTTCAGAGAGCATCGGGGGGTGCTGGAAGCAATATTTTTGAAAGAGTGGCGCTGAGCTGAGGTGTTCTTAGGGGGCGTTTGGTTAGACGAGTTTACACCAAAGATGTATGAGCTGAATCTTGCAAAAAAAAATGTTCTGCAATGTCCTAATGCCGTCTCTACACTGGCTTCCTCAAAGCAAACTTTCCATATCGATTTTTCCAGTAACTAGATTGTCGGTAACGCAACGCGTGGAGTGCGTCAGAAATAGAACGTGGCATCCGTTTACTGTTAGCGCACTTTCAGTGATACAATCACTGATTATAATGCGTTCTCTGTGCTTTGACGCAACATTCACGTCCGATGTAGTATTACCTGCCAGTTTTTACACTAGTGCTGCTAGACTAGACGGTGTATCATTTCCATAGCAACAACTCTTTTACTTCAGTGTTCGCTCAGCTTTGTAGCGCAGCTGTCGATCTTCCCTTGAAAATGTTACCTGCCTCAAGTCTGGGATGCCTGAGTGGGTAAGTTAAATGTACAACACAGGCCAGCACTGTAGAATAATAAAAAGAGACGCTGTAAGACAGGAGTACTGGCTGCAGTCTTCGACAATATTTAATTGATTCTGACTCTTTCTCTCATTTCAATGTATTAACAACATTAACATTTTTAACTTTGTAAAACAACACATTCCAATAAAGACAGTTACATTACAAGGCCTTTCAAAAAGTATTTGTGTCTTCAGTTCTGTAACATATTATTAAACACAATACATTCACCTTTTACAGCATTTTCAATCAAACATGTATTTCACATCACTATAATATTCACAAGACATTAATCTAATTTTTAGATGGTCACAAATTAATATAGCATTTCGCTTCACGTAGTCCTCGTGTTTTACATGTACGTCGCCATTTTGGCTCTAACTCATGCATGCTTACACCACCATTTTGGCTCTAGATAACTTCTAGTTGCAAATGCACATTTAACTCACTTAAACTTTCTCATCCAATAAAAATCAACATTATAAACTCTTTAGAAACATCTATAAACACTTTTCACATGGGTATTTTCTCATGTGTCACTTCACATTCACTTATTTGTCCTTCTTATGTCTAATACATAACCCAGTAATACTGAATGTGTATCAATAAACAGTCTTTCTCAGTAATCTAACAAAAACAAACACATACATCTTTGAAACACAGTGTTTTACATTAGTTTCAACCAGTTTTTGAATCGGTTTTGTTCACCTGTAGAGTACTGGCTGCAGTCTTTGACAATATTTAATTGATTCTGACTCGCCCAGTGCATTACTTTGAAACAATAGCATTAAGGTCCCTCTACAGGCGGCAAGCATAACAGCAACACAGCATTATTTTCCACAAATAATGAACTGAAGAATGAAAATTATGAATTTACACCAATTTATATCTGAAAAATGTATGTTTTTAAGGCACAAATGCCATACCAAATTTGAAGGGGTGTCTTTTTACACACATACGCATTTTAAGCACATCCATTTTTTTTTTCAACCCACTACAAAAACAATAGCATTAAAGCACAATATGTTTTTTTTCTTGTTTGGAAAAATTAACATGGATGTTTCTTGTTTGCTTATTGGCTGGGTTTTTTAACACTAATTTATTTAACACTCATAATGTAGGCTATATTCACGTGGCTTTTTTGCTCCTTGGGAAACTCATGATAATGATTTAGGCTATTTAGGCCTATGTCATTAATGTCACGTGGCATTCAAGGACAGGTATAGACTATAGGCAAATGTGGACTGTAATGGGCTATAAATAAAGCTTTTAAAATATTATGAATAAAACTATATACACCACAATCCAAAAGGGGTTCAGTAAGATTTAAAATGTTTTTTAAAGAAATCTTAAGTAAGATTTTAAATGTTTTTTAAAGAAATCTTCTGCTCAGCAAGGCTGCATTTATTTGATCAAAAATACAGTATCTACAAATTTAAAGAACTGCTTTCTATTTGAATGTGTATTTTTATGTTTTCCTGTCATGCTAAAGCTCAGGTTGCATATCACAATGTTAGTTTAAACTCTTAAAGTAACAGCCCAAGTAATCCATACATACAAAGTAAACAAAACAAATAACTTCAAAAATTAAGTTATGTGAAATAAAATGGAATGACACAGGGAAAATACGCATTTTTTATGTATTTTTCCCTGTGTCATTCCATTTTGTTACACATAACTTCATTTATGAAATTATTTGTTGTGTTTTCTTTGTATGTATGTATTACTTGGTTTGTTACCGACATCTGGTGAAAATTTAATGTCAACAGCACCTTTAGAAATATATTTACTGAGAAAAATGGTGATG
>NW_015557136.1:221722-222039 GCF_001515605.1 Sinocyclocheilus anshuiensis
CTTCTGCTCAGCAAGGCTGCATTTATTTGATCAAAAATACAGTATCTACAAATTTAAAGAACTGCTTTCTATTTGAATGTGTATTTTTATGTTTTCCTGTCATGCTAAAGCTCAGGTTGCATATCACAATGTTAGTTTAAACTCTTAACCTAAATGTGCACTCACTGCATGAAAAAGAGTCAAATCTGGTCATATCTGGCCATGGTAAACTGCCGTGTAATTTCAGGTTTGATGGATGTATGTGGAAATTACCTGAGTCAAGTTACACAGAACAAATACTTTTCCACTTCAACAGCATGCACAAACCAGGTCAGATT
>NW_015557136.1:222063-222733 GCF_001515605.1 Sinocyclocheilus anshuiensis
ATACTGTATATAAAACAACATATAGACAGACAATACTTTCAAAATATATCACCCCTGATAAATATTTTATGTAAAAAGTGTGTCAAATAGCACTGGTCTCCAATATATCTAACACTTCATAAATGATCCCCTCCCACAACCGCATTTGTTTGAAATCTTTCATTCAAAGTAGATGTTGTATTTTTAAATGTTGTTTTCTGTTGAAATTGTTTTCTGACTGCGGTGTACACGGACATATACAGGAATCCATGACATTTCATGGACATATACAGCCGAAACACTGCTGGTTGTGAGGACTGGTGGCTGTCAGACCAGATATGTTAATGACCAGCAGTTAAGGTGCTTACTGCTTACTGTATTCTCAGGTGGAGGGAGGGGGTGAGGCAGGGAAGTTTCACAAAAATAGTTTTAATATTATTGAACTCAAATATAGCTAGCCATATTATTTTTGACAGAGCCATTAGAGGACATATTTATGTATGTTTTAGAATTTGAAGGCATTCTCTCTTCCCAGTTTCATTCTTTCCATACTATTTCACAGAAATTATGACCTGGTCCTTTACTGGTGTATCAGGAGAAGTGGTTTCTCTAGCAGTATCTCTACCAATAGTGATAAATGCCCCCCAAAGAATCAGTGTGTGTTATGTGTTATGAGGTATGATGTGTATAT
>NW_015557136.1:222761-230560 GCF_001515605.1 Sinocyclocheilus anshuiensis
TATACTGTATATAAAACAACATATAGACAGACAATACTTTCAAAATATATCACCCCTGATAAATATTTTATGTAAAAAGTGTGTCAAATAGCACTGGTCTCCAATATATCTAACACTTCATAAATGATCCCCTCCCACAACCGCATTTGTTTGAAATCTTTCATTCAAAGTAGATGTTGTATTTTTAAATGTTGTTTTCTGTTGAAATTGTTTTCTGACTGTTTTTATGTTTTGGATACTATTTTCCTCTAATCAGGGCCACATTAACCATAGGGCTAGGCGGGGCTGAAGCCTGGGGCCCGAGCAAGGAGGGGGCCCGTGATTGGCTGGTGAGTATATTGACGGACATCGGTAGTGCTAGAAAAAAATTAGGAGAAAGGGGAAAACATGAGTTATAGAGCATGAAAACATCATCGCGCCATAAGAAAAATACAATGAATTGCGTATCATATTCAAAATGTTTCACTCGATTTCAAACATTTTAGCCAGGAATTATAGTTTGGGACAAAGCCAACTATGATTTTGTAGTCATATAGCTTATTATGTATGATTTTATAGTATGATATGATTTTGTAGTCATAGACTCACACATTCTTTGTAGTATTGTAAAAAGGACATTTTATATATGAGAAAATAATTATTATTGATAAACATGTTACAAAAATCTATTTGTGAACAAAGAGTATTAATAATAAACATGGTCTAAACATTTAGACTTAGCATTTGATTTCAAACATTTTAGTCAGGAATTATAGTTTGGGAAAAACCCAGCCAGTAAATGTGTTCACTTATGTCACAATAACATGTTAACTAATGCAAAAAATAAACATTACTTACTCATCAGATTGATCTCTTCTGCTGGATGAAGCAGCGCGTCACATCTGGATATTTTTCTAAAGAGGTAAATTCTGGCTTAGTCCTCACAGCGCATCTTCTTCCAGAAACGAACAGTAGCCGCAATGAACTTGACTATCCTCGTGATTTGTTTACGTTGGGCGTTTACATGTGCGCGCGTCTCACGTGGATATTATCATATGTAGGGCGTGTGTGGGATCTTATTAGAGATAATGAGTTTAGACATTAAAGACTAAACATCATGTTGGTTTCATACGGATTACTTTATGACAGAATATTTGTTTTTGATAATACTTACTTCATTTAAAAGTAGACATTTCAAGCTTTCCACAGATATCTCTCATGTCTGTGTGCCGAGTATTCACTGAGTTTCAGTTCATTTTAGTGACACGTTTCAGATGGATATTCGTGGAGACAAAGACAGAGAGCACACCCTGCATGTTTTCTTTATTTTACAAAAGCACAAAGTTTTGTTGTTATTGTGAGTGTACACAAATAAAAGTAGACACTTAACAGTTTCGAATGATATATAACACTTATTTGTGTGGCCAAAATCAACAGAGCATTTTTAGTGTCTTTCGCACTGATCTTAAAAATAGTGATCTGGTCGGGCCGGCGCTTTCTGAGGTCGTCTGGTATTGTATGATCGTACAATGAGGGCGAGCTGATTATACATCTGGGACTGCTGGACTTCGAGGGGGACCTTATAGACTGGGAAACTGAGCTGGAAGCCGACATGCCCCCTCTCCTCTCTCCTTCGTCCCCGCTGGTCCCGTCCAGCCCTGAGTGGGCTTCCGTTTCCCAGTCCAGTAGAGAGAGAGACTCAGTCCCCGAGTTTAGCCCAGAGAGGGTTCCAGACCCCGAGTTTAGCCCAGAGAGGGTTCCTGTCCCCGAGTCTAGCCCAGAGAGGGTTCCAGTCCCCGAGTCTAGCCCAGAGAGGGCTCCAGTCCCTGAGTTTAGCCCAGAGAAGGCCCCAGTCCCCGAATTTAGCCCAGAGAGGGCTCCAGTCCCTGAGTCTAGCCCAGAGAAGGCTCCAGTTCCTGAGTTTAGCCCCGAGAAAGTTCCTGTTCCCATGTCAAGCCCAGAGAAAATTCCTGTTCCCACGTCCAGTCCCAAGTTAAGCCCGGAGGCTCACAAATAACCATCCACATATCCACCCACCTGCCCACTCGCTCGCTCCTGTCTCCTCCACCGCTGTCGTCTGGCAGCCCCTCTGCTCACCATCAGCATGGTGTGAGCTCCGCGGGACTGCTCCGGCTTGGCCCTCCAGATCCTCCCCATCGCCCTGGCTCATCGGCTTTCCGTCTCCGCCTTGGGCTTCTCCGCCACCTGCTCCGCCGCTGTTGGTCAGCCTCCTGGAGTCGGCAGCCATTCCTCCTCCATGGCTCCTCCCTCCATGGGCTCCACCGTGGGCCGCCATCATGGTTGTGGTCTGGGTCCTGCTTGGCCCCTCCTGCTCCAAGTCCTTCCTGTCGCCTCCCTGGACTCTGTCTGCCGGCCCCCTCCCAGGTGTCCGTCCTCCTCCCGAGACTCCTCCCAAGTTCCCACTCGTGCCCCCCCCTGTGGTTTTACAGCGCGAAAACCCGCTTTCCGGGAGGGGGGCAATATGTCATGCCCCTGGACTCTATCTGTGTGTTTTTCCCTCTCCACAAATCTAAACAAAACTGTATTATTATGTAATCTGTATTGAAGGTGCATCCAACTGTACTGCGGACACATCTCCGCAAAACAGAGAACACTAATTTATTAATAAATAATAAAAATATATCCTTACTATTTTTCCCGACACAGTCTATTGCTCGTGCTTTGCGGTGCTATATGCTTGCACTAGAATGCGGAATAGAGTGGCTACCTATAGTAAAGGCTCATTTAAGTAATTAGTTCCAATTGTGTGTTGTCAATTACCCCATGTATTTAAGGTCATGTCTGTGCTTTCTGAGGTCATCTGGTATTGCATGTTCGTATTTCCCTGCTACGTGTGTGTTCTTGGTTCCTTTGGATGTTTATTAAAGTCTGTTTGTTTGAAGTTTTCTCCACGTCTCCTCATTCCTCGCTCCGTGCTCCTCACAGTAAAGGTATCGTGACAATAAGCTACTTGCCTCACAGACTATATATACTGTATATATATATATATATATATATATATATATATATATATAAAGCGTGAAATATTAGGCTACTTGCCTCACAGACAAATACGAAATATATCAATAGAAAGCTTGAAATTTCTACTTTAAAACGAAACAATTAAAATCTAAACAAAACTGTATTATTATGTAATCTGTATTGAAGGTGCATCCAACTGTACTGCGGACACATCTCCGCAAAACAGAGAACACTAATTTATTAATAAATAATAAAAATATATCCTTACTATTTTTCCCGACACAGTCTATTGCTCGTGCTTTGCGGTGCTATATGCTTGCACTAGAATGCGGAATAGAGTGGCTACCTATAGTAAAGGCTCATTTAAGTAATTCGCAGACTAGAAAAATATTTAGTCGGGGAAGCCGACTAAATAGCGATAAATAGCATGATCTCGTGTTGTTTTCGACCAGTGCAGTACATCTTTTCCATCACCTTTAACCACCTATGATTATCCAAAATATAAAAAGGAGAAGCCTAAAAAAGACCAGATGCACGGCCCCTGCACTGGCCGAAAACAACACGAGATCATGCTATTTATTGCTATTTAGTCGGCTGCCCCGACTAAATATTTTTTATGACGTGATAATTGGCTCAAATCCTGGTCAGGGCAGTAAAGTTGGGCCCCGACGGCCTAGGGCTGAAATGCAGGATTCTGAATGTTACTGTTTTCAAGGGAAGATCGGCAGCTGTGCTACAAAGCTGAGCGAATAATGAAGTATTAATTTGCTATGGAACTTGTACCGTCTAATCTAGCAGCACGCAATAATACTACATCGGACGTGAACAACGCGACACGTTGAGTTAAAGCAAATGGATAAATGCTAACAGCAAACGAATGCCGCGTTCTATTTCTGGCACACTACAAGCGCTTGCGCTACCCTTAAGAAAATTAACCATGGTTTTACTACACTAACCATAGTTTAACCATGGCATTTGTAGTAAAATTGTGGTTATACAAATGTCAATCAATATGCCAAAAACATGGTTACTACACTTTTACTATAATAAAACCATGGTTAATTTTATATCGACAATCTAGTTACTGGAAAAATCGATATGAAAAGTTTGCTTTGAGGAATCCATTGTAGAGATTAGGACATGGCAGAACATTTTCTTTTGCAAGTTTCAGCTCATACATCTTTGGTAAACTCGTCTAGCCAAACTCCGCCCAAGAACGCCTCAGCTCAGTGCCCCTCTTTCAAAAATATTGCTTCCAGCACCCCCCGATGCTCTCTGAATGCACTAGATGCACTAATTTTTTGTTTTGGTTTTATTGTATTTTCATTTGGTGCATTTGAACGGAGTGACAAAAACAAAATTTAAAATATGAGAAAAACATCTGAAATTAATTTATTATGCCCAGGAGAAGGTTTAAATATGCGATAAACTACTGATTTATTTGTTTTTCCGTTTTGAAGATAAAAACGAGAAAATGAATTATACGAAGGTACACGGACCGTAAAGGCTTAATTCACCCAAAAATTACAATTCCGTAGTCATTTGCTCACCCTCAGGGGCGGACTGGCCATCTGGACCTTCTGGAGAAGTCGGCCGTCTGCCTGGCTGGTTCATCATCAAAGAAAAAGTTTCAGATTAAGTGACATTGACGGCCAAGAAAAGAGGGCGCTAATGCAATCTTTTTTGCTTGTAATAAACCAAAACTGATGCAAAGGAGAGTGGACTCGTGATGGCAAGCAAAAAACGTAAAGGTAAAGGAGAAGTCCTTAAAGACTGGAAAAAAAAGTGTAGAGACCGACACTACAAAATGCAAAAAATAACCGATGTTTGGCAATAGTGCTGTCAGCAGCAGTGCAACTGCAGGAAGCTGTAGCCCTAATCTTGAGATGCAAAATAACTTAAAATCAACGTTTTTTTTTTAATTCACTAATTTTATGATTTGTTTGTTAAATACATTTTAAAAAATAGCACCACCTCTCTTGCACATGATATTCATGTGTTTCGGAGCAGCTCAAGCCATCTCTCATCGTGCTGTGTGAAATACAGACTGAACAGCGGCACAAAATACCCGACCGCTGAATGAGCATATGATACACAAGCTACAGCTCTTTGCCAGATAAAGCAAGCCAGTGTTGCACAAGTCAAGTTTTAGACAATTGACGATTGTAATCAAGGTAAAGACAATTACAGTGACATACAGGAGCCGTACAGGCGCACGTGTATCCGTGCTTATTACTGATGCGCAAACAAACCGCGTATTTGCGCTCTCGGCGCACTGATCATTAACATCATATTTCTGCGTGAACACAGTTCAGTATATTCATGTGGTTGTCAAAATTATTGTACAGCAAGTGTTTTATAACGGATGCTCTCCGAAGAAGCGTGTTTTTGAGAAATTTGTGAGGATCAGTGGTGTTTATGTACATATGGGCATCACACGCTACAAACACAGACATGATGACTGCTTCTGACAGAGGAACTGTTCACTGATGACGTCGAGGTGCCTTCAGATCGCTGAGTTTCCACACATTCAGAATGTTTTAATTTTTCAGTTGTATTTTGGTGTGTTTAGTGATTCTGAATGGAGCCGTATAGTAGTTTATATGCAGTCCTTTGGATTCTCCCTGTGATCTTGTTTGGTATGGCAGGTTGGCTTGTGCTTATTTGTTAATCTTACTGTATAATTGAGCTTTATGTACTTTTAAGTAGTAAGTTGTACAAAATATCTGCAGTGACATTTTTGCAAAGTAGTTTTAAAATAATTGCATGGAATTTAAAAGTAATAACACTAGAATACAAAGGTTTTTGTGAATATGAGTTTTGGGGGCCCTGCAGTATTGATTCAGAGAGGAGGGGGGCCTTGGAATAAAAAAAGGTTGAGAACCACTGCCCTAGTCCGAACGTTCACTGCTATTTCACACACACACACACACACACACACACATGAATACTCAAATTGTAGAATAGTTCTGTTGTTTCAGGTTTCTAGATTCTATGTTTACACTTACGTCATATACATTTTTTGCATTCTGCTCTTTTTATGTAGATTTCAAGTATTTTAGTTCATATAATACATTTATTTCAATCACTATGGGTTTTGTGATTGTAAGAAAAAATGATGAGGATGTTGAAGCTCTCAATGAATATGTTTATTGCAGCATAGTAGTGACAAAGTACATGTAGTACCTTGGGTTCAACAGAATCAGAATGAACCCCGAACATCCTAAACTCAAACCTTTTATATAGTTAGAGTTTACTACCCTTAATGTAAATGAAGTTGCTCGTCGTAACAGCTGTGATCTGTATGTTAATGAAGTTCTGACACCTAATTGTCTGAGATGGTTCTTTGTGTCCCACAACCGCTCCCATTCTACAATTGGTCACCATTTGCTCAAGATGTAATCATCCCAAATGATCTGCAGACAACATAACTGTTTACTTTTTTCTACTTTATAATAATTAAGCCATTTTGGGAAATAAGCATGATCAAACATCTATTGTGGAGTGGAATCTGGGTCGGGGCAGACTATAGTTTCTTACAAGTACCCCCTTTGATGCTCTTGGCCCAAAAGAAGCATCACACTCACTCCCGTTACACAGATTACTGGCCAGGTGCCCAGTGGCGGTGAAGCCCTGCCTTAGGTTGTCCCCCTCTGGCCTTTTGAGAATCTTACCCGTCACTGGGGCATCACCTCATGCACACTGGTTATTGCTCCATCCAATTAGACATAATTTATCATAGAGGCTTTTCTAAAATTGGCAAAATGAAATGCAACCATTTTCTTCAGTTTGGGAGATAAGCACATGAGAACAATAACAACAAAAGCAATTATCTAAATGTACTACACATTATGACCATACAAACATAGCCAAAAGCCTAAGGAGCAAAAACATCAATCAATAGGCAACATAAAATGTGTGTGTGTGTGTATATATATGTGTGTACTGGTATATATGGTTTATGAGGACACAAATGTGTATAACGACATGGGTACTACAATGTAAACATGGTTTATGAGGACACTTCCTGTGTCCCCGTAAAACAAAAGGCTTAAGAAACATACAAAACAGTGTTTTATGAAATTCAAAAATTGCTTAGTTTTCTGTAAGGGATAGGTTTAGATGTATGTTTGGTGTAGGGCGATAGAAAATACAGTTTGTACAGTTTAAAAATCATTACGCCTATGGAGAGTCCCCGTGAACCACAAATGCAAGTATGTGTGTGTGTGTTTGTTTCATTTTGTCACGTGCATTGTGTCTTTTTTCTCAGTATGAACATCCTTTATCCACACGTGTGCATTTAGTAGACAATGTTCTGCATTCGAGTATGCAGATATTTGTCTCTTGTGTCATGTGCAGTGAGTGTGTCTTTGTGCATTTCTAAGTGTGGGTATGTCCTTTGCCCACTTGTTTTCCATCTTGGTGGAAACATTGCTGTCCATAGTCTCTTAAGTTGTTTGATCTGTCATTGTCTCTCTTTTCTATTGTTCATTCTTTTTAATTTGAAAAAAGTCCTTCTACAAGAAGTAGTCACTGTTGTTGTTGCAGTCTGTGCCATTTCATCAGGTCCATCCATCCCATTGTGGTTCTCAGGGTTTCTAGGTCTTTTAGGCCTGGAGATCTAGATCTTGCAGGCCTGGAAATCTCTGCACTTTGTTATTTTTCTTGAGAAAATCCCCTGGCTCCACTGGTTCTGCAGGCCTTCTTGCTTCTTGTCCTTCAAATGACCAGATCATCGTTCTCCAGGAGGTTACACATTTCAGAAAAACTTCTCAGTGCTGAAATCTGAAACAAGAACAAAAAGAAGAGGTTGCAAAATGAAGGGGGGGAGGGGAGGG
>NW_015557136.1:230635-234291 GCF_001515605.1 Sinocyclocheilus anshuiensis
TTCCCCACAAGTCTTGTCACATTAAAAAAACATCAAAGCTACAGAAATGTAATCACATAATGCAATTAAATCATTCCTCATAAATTAAATTTGAATATTAATTCCATTAACACATTTCACAGAAATTATAAAGATTCACCCCCCCTTTTGATAGTAAATATATTTTTCTAACATGTACTACTATCATAAAACAATTCTGCTAATTCACATCAGCATCTGCATGTGGCTGAACTACAGTCATGTTGTTCATGCAGTGCTGTGTCTGGCAAGGTGTGAATGGCTTCTTCCTTATTTCCTTTCAACAGTGCCAACTGGGTTTCTTCTTAAGCAAATCACAATAGCCCAGCTTTCTTTTGTGTGAAAAGTGAAACTGTCTTGCCTTGTGTCCCATCCTTCCACATGCAAAACAGACAATTTTGTGATCGTTCCTACTTCTCTCCAAACAATGCCTTGCTATGTGTCCATTCTTTCCACATTCATGACAGACAAAGCTTTGATGAGGTCTCTCATTGTCTTGACAATGTCTAGCAATGTGACCAGCTTTTCCACATGCATAACAAAGAGTAACACCATCAGAATTTACTCTTCCAAATTGCCTTGGTCTCTGATGGAAACCATTTGATAATCTAGAGCATTCTCTTCTGCCAAAGGCAGCAACTGCATGCCTAGATTCTGCAGCTTTCATTTGATTTTTTTTTGCATTAAAATATTGTGTCATTTTGGAAATGATTTGCTCGTATGGTGTGTTTACATCTACATGCAAAGTAATGGCTTCTTGCATGTGTGGACTACTCTGAGCAATCAATGCAGACTTAAACATGAGGTTTTGTTTAGTTGCATTTGGCACACCACTGTAACAGCTAAACATTTCCCATAACCTGGACGCAAATGCCATAGGATGTTCTCCAGTTTGCATTGTTACCTCAGTTATCTTTCTCCATATAGACGTTTTAAAATGAAGCTCACAGATACCCCAGATTGAACAAAATGTAATCTGAATACAGTTGGCACTTACCTACATATCTTCTGGGAATGTCCAGATGCCTCTAATCTTTGGTCCCAAGTGGCAGTCATTCTTCAGAATATTTTGGAGTTTCCAATTCCTAAACTACTTAATTTATTTTTTATTTAATGATTATTCATCATTTAGTATTAATACTAATTTGGCCACCAAGAAAATTATATTTGCAGGTTTAACTGTTGCTTAAAAAAATCTATAATCCATTTGTGGTTTTCTCCTGGACCACCTTCAATAAAACAATGGCTAAATTATTTCAGTTATATTGTTCTTATAGAAAGATTGTTGTCTGTCATTCATAAAGCATGAAACTCCACTTTAGATGCTTGGGATAAAGTTATTGTTGCACTTTTGAAACCACCTGTTTTTCCTCAGGTTTAGCATATAATCTAAATGGGTCTTGTCTTAAAAATACCTCTGCAATTGTATTTTATTTCTTTATCCTTCTCCCCCCCCACACACAATTTAAGATTTGATCAGAACAATGTTGAAACAACACAAAGAGCCAAATTCCACAAAGAGGCCCAGGATAACAAGATGTTGACCATAAATCTGTTCAGAATCCTGGCGCCAAAAGTCTGAAGCAAGTCTAACTAACTAGCCACTTTGAACAGCTTGCAGTGTTAAAAAAAAAAGGGGGACCCTTATTGATAACTCCACCTCAGGAAGGAGATTGTCAAATTCGGGGCAAGTAACCAAGATTAATGGTTAAAGAGACAGCACATCATGACCATCATGAGTAAATCCATGAGGAGAATCATGAGTTAAGACTTCCCTGGATTTAGTGAACAAGTTTGAGGTGTTGACTTGGCCTCCAAAATTCCCCAGATCGCAATCCAATCAAGCATCTGTGGGATGTGCTGAACAAACAAGTCCGATCCATGGAGGCCCCACCTCACAACTTACAGGACTGCTATCTTCTGGTGCCAGATATGTTACGTGCTAGCCTTTTTTTAGTCTATGGGTAATGGCATAGCAGTAACAAATTTTGGAGAGAGCACAGGAACTTCTTGTCTCCAGTCCCAGTAACACACAACCAGAACAAATGAGCTTAAATAGGTATTTATTGAATCAAAAGAAAAAGATGAAGGGAAAACCATAAGCTTAAAGTGGGGTGGGGTGGGGGCAAAGGCCAACACAACAAACAAACAGTTTATAACTCAGTTTTAACCATAACTTACCTACACATAACCAAAAAGAAAATAAATAACAGAAGAACGTGCCTATCTCCCTGACTACACATAACCAGGAGAAAAGCAATTTCAAACAAAAAAGGCACTCACCTTCCTACAGGTTTCCTTAAAAGAAAATGTTAAATTCTGAACAAACATACCGGTGCATCTTAATAAATTAGAATGTCGTGGAAAAGTTCATTTATTTCAGTAATTCAACTCAAATTGTGAAACTTGTGAATTAAATAAATTCAATGCACACAGACTGAAGTAGTTTAAGTCTTTGGTTCTTTTAATTGTGATGATTTTGGCTCACATTTAACAAAAACCCACCAATTCACTATCTCAACAAATTAGAATTCTTCATATGACCAATAAAAAAAAAACATTTTTAGTGAATTGTTGGCCTTCTGGAAAGTATGTTCATTTACTGTACATGTACTCAATACTTGGTAGGGGCTCCTTTTGCTTTAATTACTGCCTCAATTCGGCGTGGCATGGAGGTGATCAGTTTGTGGCACTGCTGAGGTGGTATGGAAGCCCAGGTTTCTTTGACAGTGGCCTTCAGCTCATCTGCATTTTTTGGTCTCTTGTTTCTCATTTTCCTCTTGACAATACCCCATAGATTCGCTATGGGGTTCAGGTCTGTTGAGTTTGCTGGCCAGTCAAAACACATTATTTTCCACATACTGTACATTATTGTTTCTCCTCTATGCCTCTATGTATTTTTACAAAGCTCATCGGTCTGAAAAGTGAGGTGTACTCTGATTGGCCAGCTATCCAGTGCGTTGTGATTGGCCGAATACCTCAAGCGTGGGACGGAAATGTTGCGCCCCTAACCATACTGTGATGGAGCGATGAGACAAAAACATTAACAAACCCATTATAAACGAGGCATTTGTTGCATCCAGTGGGGACATAATTACAGATTATAATGACTTACAGGTGCGTTTGAATCATCAGTGGCAAATTCTTTAAATATGAAAACGTACTTGCAGACTGTGAGTCATTCTGAGTCAACAGCCAGCATTGTAGCCTACTCTTCCAGGATCAGGAAACAGTCCTCCATAAAATGCGCTGAACACATATGAATATTTGGGTTGAACTGTTCTGGAACAGTGTTGTAAATACAACTTAACCACTGATTTCTAGTTGTGTCCTCTTTTGGAAGACCAAACAAATTAGTTTCGCTTTCACAACGAAACACACAGCGTCACACACGGCGGGCTTGAGAACGGCGCGGCCGGCGGATTCGACGAAAGAGTGGCCAGCGGGCTAGAGTGAGCGGTGGCCGGTGTGCTTGAGAACGGCGTGTCCGGCAGGCTTGCGGCAACAACATGTGACGACACTGGGCTGGACTCCGCTTTGTCCACGGTGAAAGCCGATTCGGCGATCCACAGCGCGAAGTTGATGTATTTCCTCAGCGACCAGCACGGATCAGCTCTAGGCATGATGAAGCGGATATC
>NW_015557136.1:234426-248549 GCF_001515605.1 Sinocyclocheilus anshuiensis
AGCAGTTTCGCTTTCACAACGAAACATACAGCGTCTCCACGACATGGCTGCGCGGCAACAACAGTACTACAGCGAGAAAGAAAGTTACGCCTTCTTTCTTTGCATGAACATTTGGCCGGTGTTATGCAAATCTTCCCACACAGTGACGATTTAAACGAGGCGTTTTATAAAGTATATCTCTTTGGATTTGAGACTTTTGTCTTTGCAACTTTAGGGATCTTATCAATGCACGAACAGCTTGTAACACTCCAAAGAGAAAGGAACATTTGAAATTGCATCATATCACCCCTTTAAAAGCACGTAGAGTTACGGGCACTTTCCAATAACCCTTTAACCGGTCTAATATTGTGACATATCTGGCAGAGCCGACTCTGTCAACACAGTCTTCCAACTGAGGCAGTTCTTGCCACACACAACAAACTGCTTCAACATATTGATGTGGCATTCACGGGTCTTACTTTGGCGGTTAGGAGTGTGAATGACATAATTCGTGTCACTGAGCTTTTCTTTGACTTCATACTTAGCTCGAAACACAGAAACTGGACCGGGTAAGAAAACAAGGACACTATCAACCGGTTGAAAACTACGATTCACACTTCTCTTATCGTAGTGGTTCTACATTTTTGACGTAGCTGTAACCAAGTGTTCTCTAGCAAGATTGCAGGCCTTATACAATCGCTTACAAACAGTGCTAACATAGTCAAATACAGTCACAGGCGAAGAGTTTTTAGCTAATAATTGCTCACTTAGCAACTTCAAAAGGACCACACACAGTGTGGCCGAAAACAAGATCAGCCAGACTAAGCCCAAGACTCTCTTGCTCTGCTTCACGGGCAGCAAAGATAAGGTATGGAAGACCCTCAGCCCAATCCTTCCCATTGGCTATGCAGTAGGAGCGCAACATTGATTTAAGGGTTTGATGAAATCTTTCAAGTGCGCCCTGCGACTCAGGGTGGTATGCGCTTGAAAGCTGATGTTTAACCCCTAACTCAGCAAGGGTCTGTGTGAATGCCTTTGATGTAAAGTTTGACCCTTGGTCAGTTTGCATAACACGGGGCAGACCGAAGGTAGTACAGAACCCCACCAACTCCTTAATGACGACTTTGGCTTTAATCGAGCGTAAAGGAATCGCTTCTGGGAAAGTGTGGCAGTACACATGATTGTTAGAATATATTTGTGTCCTGACTTAGATTTGTTAGTTAGTTAGATACATCAGATTTTAATCTGGGCCAATAAAAGTACCGTGAAACTCTGTGAAAGGTTTTTGTGACACCCAAGTGTCCTGACAGCGCATGTTCGTGAGCCAGTTTTAACCCCCTGGGGTCGAAGCCCGCACTGGTCTCTTATTTTCTTGATGACCGCAAAAAGAACAAAAAAATACCAAATTTTTCAACTTCAACTTCAACTTCAACTTTATTGTCACTCTTCCACATACACAGTATACGGAAGAACGAAATGTCATTTCTGATGGACCAAGGTGCAAAGACACTGACAAAACAAGTATACACACGTTCAAGACAACAGGGATTAGACATAAGAGCACATTAAATATAATGAGCAATAAACATGACGAGCACAATAAATATAACAAGGCAGAAGTGTTAAATGGATGGTTGTGTCGGGAATGTTGCTCTGCAGCCATGTTTCCGTAAAGATAAACACACAGCAGTTTTTGTTTCAGACTGGGTGGTCATTCGGAGTCTGAGGTGGTCCATTTTGTTATCCAGAGAGCGTACATTTGCCAGTAGCACTGACAGGAGAGCTGGTCGACTATGATTAGCTTTTAGCCTCCAGCGGACCCCGGCTCGTTTGCCTCGCTTCCGGTTTCTCTCGCACCGCTTGCGGTGCCTCCGTCCCCGGATAGCTGGATCGCGCGACACTGTGGTGAGCTTTTGTCCGCTTAGTAATCCTAGGCCATGTAGTAATTCTCTTATTGACTCCGGTATTCCAGCGTTATTTTTTGAGCCCAGAGCCATAAGGGTTTCACAGTTGTAACAGTGAGAGAGACTAACTGAGCTGAAGCCTCGATTACAGTTACTACGACAAACGTTTACACAGAAAGTAGAACCGTTAGCTGGAGCCGTAGAAGCCGCTGCGTCTATGCGCGCCGCCATCTATGCGTGCCGTTTTGATCGTACAGATAAGAATAAGGTATCATTTGAAACTGCAAAGGGTCTACTTTTATTTGTGTATAGTCATAATAACAACAAAACAATGTGCTTTTGTAAAATAAATAAAATAAACAGGGTGCACTCTGTGCCGTCTCGGTCTCTGTCACCTCTCTTCACAGACACGTAAATAAAACAACCTGAATCTCAGTGAATACTTGCCTCAAAGACATGAGAAATATATGTATAGAAAGCTTGAAATTTCTACTTTTAAATTAATTAAGTCACGTCCAAAACAAATATTCTCCGTTAAAGTAATCCATATGAAACCAACGTGATGTCCAGTTTTTCCCATCTCAACTCATTATCTCTAATGTGGTCACGCCCACGAGCCGATCGCGCTTTTCAAATTCTAAACATCCACGTGAGATGCACGCGCATATAAACGCCCACATCACCTCCGCATAAACAAACAAGTTAATCCCAGCTACTTTTTGTTTCTGGAAGAAGACATGCTGAGAGGAATAACCCAGAATTTACCTCAGAAAAATAACACAATGCGATGCGTCGCGCAGCTAGATCCAGTGGAGAATATCACTCTGATGAGTAGCCTAAGATTACTTGCATCTGTTGTTATTTTGTTATTGCGACATAACTTATACACATTTTACTAGTTAGACTTTTCCCAAACTATAATTCCTGACTACATGTATGAAATCAAGTGAAATATTTTGAAATATGTGTCATTTCATTGTCTAAATGTCTCACAACGCCATGATGTGTTTACTGTTTTATAACATATAAAACCACAAGATATAAAAGTAGTGTTAACACTATGATATTAGAGTCTATGAACGTTTGGCACAAAGGTGTGTTACTGTTCAAATCTCAGTGTTCAGATCAGTATGTTCAATCATGTGTCCTTGACCTTCACTTTTTTAATATTTTTATTATACTTTTTTGTATTTTATGTTGTAAATAAAATACAAATAATAATCAAAAACCCACATTATTTTACTCTACTCACTCTCTTTCTTACCAACCTCAGTAACAATCATATTGATGGCCCATTATGGGAGGCCCTTTGTCTGTCAGGTGTGAAGCCCTAAATATTCATGGCCATTTTCACTTCCTCGCATTCTATCACAAAACATGTTTTAAGAAAGTTAAATCAATATATAGTTTTCTGTGAACGAGTGAACATGACAATTTTCACATCATTTTGTAGCAAAAACTCTAGCCTACCACATCCACTTCTCAAAAGTCTTGTGAACAAATATTCTGTATGTGTTTTATGGCCTTTTTCAGTGACTTAACAAATGTAGTATTTCACTAACAACGCATAAACATTGTTTTCTCAAAAACACAAACATGTACTTTCATGCTGCTCACATATTATTGTAGACCAGTTTGTGCTGAATACAGTGTTATCAGATTTTATCCATTAATATTTTTTAAGATACTGAAAAAAACACAAATGTCAGGGCATGCCAAAACTTCTCCAGGGCCCCAAAACACCCTCAGTCCCCAGAGGGTTAACACCTGCTCTCTGTAACCAGCTGGCAATACAATTTGGAGGAATTCTTGCGAATCCTCATGAGCGTCATGCCTCCACCTGCACATGAGCACCATATCTTCCCAGAAATAAACTACCTTAGCATTAGACACTTGACTAAGGGTATCAGCAGCTTCAATGCATTTTACCAATGAGGGGTCTAATTTCTGTGCAGCAGCCAATTGCTCATTACCAATCTTTAAAGGAAATGTAACTGCACTCTCGCTGTTAGAGCGAACTTCTGGCTCTACTGGTATCTTATCTTCCACAAGTTCGTCATGCGACACCAAAAATGATTCAGAGAGATCCACCATGTCTCTGAATTTAGACGATTAAGCACGAGTCACAACGCATGCAGGGAAAGCTGCAGGAAATTGACGTGCTACGTTAGGTTGCTCACACACGCTAGGGTTATGGACCACAATTGGTCCGGGAAAAACTTTGCCATTTCCCAGAATAACGCCCACCCCCTCGACAGGTAGCTGAGAACGTGCACCAAGTTTTACAGTACCTGATACGAGGTCTGATTTCAAGTAGACATTGTGAAGAGGAACGTTTCCAATTCCACATATAAGCACGTCTGTACCAGAGTAAGTCTCGGTAGACAATAACTCCTCTAAAATAAATGACTGAACTGACCTAGTGTCTCTCAAAATGGTGACAGGTTTACTCTCAGAATCAACTGAGTGAGACACTGAGCCAGTCAGGAGGAAAGACTGATAGGACGGAGCGGTTGTGTGGCTTTTCTCAAATGCGGGGTGTGCAAAATTTTTAGATTTGGAAGCGGGATTCTTTTGCTTCCATGCCTTAGTCAGAAATGACTGGGATCAAGACAATAAAAGCAAGCTCGCTTATCACTTAAAGCATTTTTATGGCGCACACTCGACTGGGTCTCACCTTTGCCAGTGTGTGAGAAAACACGTGTCACTTCCCTATCAGATACTTCGGAAACAGAAGGGGATAAATTACTGGACTTAATGACTACAGACCAGTGGCTCTAATGTCTGTGGTCATGAAGTCTTTTAAAAAACTGGTGATGGCCCACCTGAAGGACATCACTGGACCCTTGCTGGATCCTCTTAAGGAGGTCTAACTCCTTCAACTTGACAGCTAACATAGACTCACCCAGAGACTCAGTCACCAGCCCAGGAAGAACCTCACTTGCCACAGCTTCTGCTGTGATCCCAGGTTGTTCCTCAGCACTGACGGCAGAGTAATCTGGTAAAATTCCTTCATCAACCAGCTTTATATATATATTAGTAATTAAGTTGTATTTATACAGCACATTTAAACATAGCAAAGCTATCCAAAGTGCTGAACAAAAAATGGTAGCTTAGAGACAGGCCAGTAATTATTAAAGCAACTTTCATCCAAACCTTGTTTCTTAAGCAAAGGCTGAACAATCGCATGCTTAAAAAATGTCAGAACCACACTGGGGCCAATTACAGGAAAGGCTGCTTTTATAATCTCTGAGGGAACAACATCGAGTGAGGAGGTAGTTGTCTTCATTTTGTTAACGAGATCACAGAGTTCCGTTAAAGACACGTTGAAAATGCTGAAAGAAAAATGGACTGGCCAGCGAGTTCAAAGACAAATATGAAAACTGTGAAGTAAAATATGATTGAATGGATATCAATTTATCAGCAAAAATGTTACAAATTTCTTGCGAAGTTCAGCGGAGGGCTCCCTATGAAATTAGCAATTCGGATTAATTATAAGGTTTATAGTGGATAATAAAATCCTAGGTCTCTGACAGCGTGTAGTAATCAGATTAGAAAAAAATGTTTTGATCTAGCTGACTTTGCAGCACTCTGAAACTTAACCAGACACTCTTTAAAAATCTAAAAAGACACAGTCAAACAATTGTGCTTCCACCTCCTCTCCACCTTACGACATGCCTGTCTAAGAGAGCGAGCGTTATCATCCAACCAGTAATAAGATTTTACCTTGGTTTGTTTCAGTTTAAAAGGAGCAATATAATCTAAAATATTAGAACAACCTGTCTAAACAAGAGAAATCAAATTGTCAGGCCCATAGGAAGACTCTGCAGCATTGAAGATAGATGTTTCAACAGCATTAGCTAGATAACCTTCACTAAACTGAAAGGCAGTAAGTGAGTTTATAAAATAATAAAAGTCTGCAGGCTTATTCACAACAGCAGAGCTCACAGCAGGAACCTTAAAAACAATGGGCTTGAGATCAGAGAAGGAAGCATTATCAATAAGTACATCATCTACAGAGGTACCATAATACATAATAAGGTCAAGAGTATGACGAAGACATGAGTTGCTTGATTTATATGTTGAGAAAAACCAAATGAGTCCAAGATATTACAAAATTCCGCAACCAGAGAACGTCCCGGGCAGCAAACATGTACATTAAAATAACCCAATAATAACATACGATCATACAATGGAACAAAGTTAAAAATTCAGAAAAATCGCTTGTAAAAGCACTGTCCAAATTAGGTGGCCTATAGATGAGAGCACAGAACAGTGTGGAAGAGGCAGACTGTAATCTCACACACTGTCTCATCAAACGATGAGAAAGTCTGAACAGAAACTGTCTGTATTTTAGGTGATTGTTTAAAAACAATAGCGACCCCACCACCCCTACCAGCAGACCTTGGTGTACTAATAAAACAACAGTTTGAGTTCTTCGAAAACTGACAACTCACCAGCACTGGCCCAGGTCTCCGTCAAAAATAAAATATCCAAATCACGATGGGTAAAAAAGTCATTTAGGATAAAAGTTTTGTTGCATGCAGACCTAGCGTTAACTAGAGCCATATTCAAATGAGGTTGTGTTGATGAGTCCAGATCCAGATTAACAAAGTTCAGTGGGCAGAGATTTAAACAGTTCACTCCTCTCTGGAGAATCCGTAAACACAGAGGAGCGGAGTAAATAGATGAGTGAAAGAGGTCCGGGAAAACAGGCAGATGAAAATCGTATCTATTATCCTATGAGCGTAGTGTCAAATGGAGGCCCTCCAAACTTATAGTATCCTAGGTAAACTCCATTGAAGATTGTAAGGAAGAAGCAATTGCCATCTGATTCTCACCCAAATACCACCACGACTACCTCTCTTCCTATGGCGCTTCCTTAGGAGAGGAAACACATCAAGGTAGCCGGCGAGTGCACTCCAGCCAACATTTGTATTGCACACAATACTAATGTTTTATACACACAACAGTTTTTTTCTGCTTCTTGAAGCTGATTGGCTGAGAGGTCTTTCCAAGTATGAGATATCACCATGGGACCTATTTCACCATTTGTGTCACTCCTCTTGCAGCATTTCTAACAACAAGTGTCATGGCGGAAGCCTAAATCCACTATAATTTTACAAATAATACTAACTTAAATGTCACTAAATGTAGTTTTAAGAGTTTTTTAGGTGAGAATGTAGTTGTTTAGACTTCAATAAAGATATTTTTGGAGATGTGAGCTCCAGGAGGTAGTTGCCGTTTGGCCGTTCAGCGCTCATGAACCCACGAGGAAAACAATACCAGCTCGGCCAGTTCTTCTGGAATTTGCCACTGGCTCTGATGTCTCTGTAGTGGTTAAACATGAGCTATAATTCGTTTTGGGTAAATCTAATGGGCAATCTTTAGTATCATATGTTACAAAGCAAATAGTTTTGGCTGAGGGCAAAGTGAAGTGAGTGTGAGTGAAGTGATGTGTGGCCAAGTGTGGTGACCCATACTCAGAATTTGTGCTCTGCATTTAACCCATCTGAGTGCACACACACACACAGTAGTGAAAACAGACCTCAAATAATGCAAAGAAAACAAGTTCATATTAATTTTTAAACAACACAATACTGATGTTTTAACTAGATTTCATAAATCAATATTTGGTTGAATAACCCTGATTTTCAATCACAGCTTTTATGCGTCTTGGCATGCTCTCCACCAGTCTTTCACATTGCTGTTGGGTGACTTTATGCCACTCCTGGCACATAAATTCAAGCAGCTTAGCTTTGTTTGCTGGCTTGTGTCCATATACCTGTTGATCACATTCCAGAGGTTTTCAGTGGGGTTCAAGTCTGAAGCTGGCCATGACAGGGTCTTGATGTGGTGGTCCTCCATCCACTACTTGATTGACCTGGCTGTGTGGCCAGGTCTGTGTGGAAGTGGAGGAACAGGGGACTGAGGTAGAGCCGAAAGAGCAGGGTGATAAGGTGGAACCGGCAAAGCAGGAAGCAAAGGCTGAGCCGACGGAGAAGAGAGCCGAGGCGGAGCCAGGACAGCAGGAAGCCAAGGCGATGCAGTAAGCCAAGACGGGGCAGTGAGCCAAGGTGGAACCGGGTGCCAGGGCGAAGCCAGTGGAGCAGGGTGCCAGGGTAGAGCCAAAGACCACCACGGTCAGAGCAGAAGATCACTTCAGCGGAGCTGATGGTGCAGGAGACCACCAAGGTGGATCAGGCAGAACTGGAACAAAGAGCACAGAGAGGTTAACAATGGCCTCAGTGGCCGTAACAGGACTGGCAGACAGTTCAGAAACGGCATCTTTGGCCGTAACAGGGTGAACAGAGAGTTCTGGGGCAGCCCTTTTGACTGTGACAGGACGGGCAGAGAGTTCAAAGACGACCTCCTTGGTTGTGACAGGACAGACTGAGAGTTCATATACCATCTCCTTGACCGTGACAGGACATGCAGAGAGTTCAAAGACGACCTCCTTGGTCGTGACAGGACAGACTGAGAGTTCAAAGATGACCTCCTTGGTCACGACAGGACAGGCACAGAGTTCACAGACGGCCTCCATAGCCGTGACAGGACAGGAAGAGAGTTCACAGATGGCCTCCATAGCAGTGACAGGACAGGAAGAGAGTTCACAGACGGTCTCCATAGCCGTGACAGGACAGTCAGAGGGTTTACAGGCAGCCTCTTTGGCCATGACAGGACAATAAGAGGTTTCAGGAACAGACTCATTGACCATGGCTGGACAGGCAAAGAGTTTATAAGTGAGTGTCAATGCCTTGAGGGGAGCTTAAACGAACACCGCCACCACCTCTGGAGGTTCTGCAGTGAGTGTTGCCACCTCTGGAGGTTCTGCAGTGGAAGTTGCCACCTCTGGGGGAGCTGGAGCGGACTCGGGGACCGGAGCAAGCTCAGGAGTGCATTCAGGGACAGGAACAGACTCGGGAATGGATTCGGGAACTGGAACAGGCTTGAGAATGGATTCAGAGACTAGAGCAGGCCCTGGATCAGACTCAGAGACTGGAGCGGGTTCAGGGACTAGAGCGGATTCTGGAGCAGACTCAGAGACTGAAATAGGCTCTGGAGCAGACCCAAGGACTGGAGCGGGCTCTGGAGCAGACCCAGGGACTAGAGTGGGCGCTACCACCTCAGAAGGTTCTGCAGCGGAAGCTGTCACCTCTGGGGGAACTACGATGGTGTGTGTGCCCCAAACACATAGAATGGCCGTAGCCATAACTGGCAGAACAGAGAGTACAATGTCTATTTCTGGGACTGACTGCATTGTGCTCGGGGAACTGGAGTGAGTAGTGGCCGGCATGCTTGAGAGCATTGAAACAGTGTTGCTTGAGAATGCTGAGTCTCTGTGGCTCGTGAGCGCTGAGTTTGCGTGGTTCGGGAGCATATAGTCTGTGTAGTTCCTGAGCGTAGAGTCAGCGTGTGTGGATTTTACAGGGTAACCAGCAGCTCGTACGGATACCAGCGGAAGATCCTCCATACTGGATGCTAATCTCTGATGCTTAATGATAGATTCTATTGAAAGGAACGTGGAGGGTTGCAGTAACACAACCACGACAGGACGTGGCTCTGGGATGGCAGAGATCCTCCATACTGGATGCTAATCTCTGATGCTTAATGATAGGTTCTATTGAAAGGAACGTGGGGGGTTGCTCTGGGATGGCAGATGTTACAGGATGAGACTCTGGAAGATCAGCTGAGACGTGACGAGGCTCTGGAAGATCAGCTGAGACGTGACGAGGCTCTGGAAGATCAGAGGGTAAGTCTGGGGTAAGCACACAGAGCGCTGCTATGACTCCCACCACCTCTACTCCATGTATTTCTCTGCACAGGCCCCGTGCACCCAGGATGCGATCTTCCCAGATATCCTTCACTCCGGCACCGGGACACCACGGACTCTGGGTGCACCCGCAGCGGAAGACGCAAGCCAGGCCCTGGGCAAAGACCTTTCCCCCTCCGGTCTTCGAGATCTCCACCCGGAACCGATTCGCTCCCCTCCGCGAGATGGAACGCGACGCTGTGATCGTCGGAGACTCTATTGTCCGGAGTGCGCACTCACTGTTTCCCTGGTGCTCGTGTTCTTGATGTTTCTGCACAGATACCCACGATCCTGAAGGGCGACGAGCGCATCGGCGCGGTCGTGCTGCACGTGGGGGTTAACGACACCAAGCTGCGGCAGAAAGAAACACTGAAGAGGGACTTCAGGACCCTGATCGAGATGGTGCGCACGGTCGTGTCAGGACCGCTTCCCACGTATTGACGAGGACAGTTCAGTAGACTTTTTGCTGTAAACTAATGGTTATCGTCATGGTGTAAAGAACAGAAACTGCTCCTTGTTAATAATTGGAATCTTTTCTGGGAAAGATTATTTTCTTTTCCTAGGCTTTTTCGCGCTGACAGCCTGCAGCCCAGCAGAGAGTCGGAGCAGAACTCCTGTCGGACAACAACTCCAGGACGCTACACTCCATATGACTAGTAAGCCAATTCTCAAATAACTGCTATGATGTTTTTTGTTCTACCCACTTAAATGATAAAAGTACTTGCGCTGTCCAGTCTATAAAGACTGTGTCTGTTCCCCGAATAGTGAGGTCAAAATATAAATTTAATGCAGGCTCTAGAAAAAATCTGATCATGATTAAACCAGAAAAATGCAAAATAAATGAACAAAAACACATTTTAAAGTTTGGGCTCCTAAACATTAGATCACTCGCACCCAAAGCAGTTATTGTAAATGAAATGATCAAAGATAATAGTTTTGATGTACTCTGCTTGACTGAAACCTGGCTCAAACCACATTATTATATTGGTCTAAATGCTCTATATTGGTCTACTCCACCAAGTTACTGTTATAAGTATGAGGCCCGTCAGACTGGGCGTGGCGGCAGTGTTGCAACAATATATAGTGATTTTCTCAATGTTACTCAGAAAACAGGATACAGGTTTAACTCATTTGATATACTTCTGCTTAATGTTACACTGGCAGATATGCAAAAGAGATCTCTGCTATCTCTTGCTTGGGCTACTGTTTATAGACCGCCAGGGCCGTACACAGATTTCCTAAAATAATTAGCAGATTTCCTCTCAGACCTACTGGTAAATGTTGATAAAGCACTAATGGCGCTTTTACACTGCATGGTACGGCACGCTTTTGGGGAGTTTTCCACTGCGTACAGTACCTGGTACTTTTTTCAGTACCACCTTGGCTGAGGTTCCAAGCGAGCCGTACCGTTACCAACTACTAGCCTTCTAGCACGTTACAATCCATAACACTCCCTAAGTTCGTAAAACTCTGGACTTTTGGTAGTACCTAGGATAACAAAGTCCACTAAAGGAGGTAGAGCTTTTCGCATTTGGCTCCCGAACTCCGGAATAGCCTTCCTGATAACGTTCGGGGTTTAGACACTCTCTCTCTCTAGATTAAAGACTCATCTCTTTGGCCAGGCATTCAAATAATGCATCTCATAATCTTGTACTGCAGTTATATCTGATCAAATGCACATTATTATTCCTTAGCTTGGGTTGAACAAATCGTTTTTGCATGGTTGGAACAGCAGCTTCGCTAATTATGTCTCTATTTGTTTCTCTGTTTCTGCCACGGCATTGACATCCCGTGGTAACTAGGAATTACACAAGCTTCAGTCTGGATCCAGCCCTTACAAAGACCTGAGATGACCGAATACCTGAGAAGAGTTGATGCAAACCCCTCGGACTACAAACTTGGTACAAACTTGTATCAGATTTTGCTACAAGTTTGATTGCAACATATAATCATTGCTGTTAATAGTGTTCATCGTCTGTTTGATTACGTCATTAACTGAATTTTACTGTACATTTCTGCCATATGTACATCAATTTGACAGTCAGCACTGACAAGCTACTAGTAAATATATTGTAGAAACTGAATTTTCTGTAAAGCTGCTTTGCAACGATTTGTATCATGAAAAGCGCTATACAAATAAACCTGAATTGAATTGAATACCTGATCTTGATAACGCTATAAAAACTGCTGGATCTGGGTGTGGCTGATGATTCTGTAACGTGGGAGTCGTGACACCGGAGTTGTGGATCCAAATGCAAGCTTTATTAAAAGAGCATGGTCAAACAGGCAGGGTAAATCACCAGCAAACAGTAACATTTAAAAAATAATCCAAGAGTAATCCAACAAACAGGCACACAGTCAGGGCAGGCAGCAAACAGCCAAAACACAGAAACAATCCAAGATCAAAAAATACTTTGACAAGACAAGGGAACACGGAAACTGGGAAAATGTTACAGGTTTACAATCACCAGCGGTGTGAGAGTGTGTGAGTGCCATTCTTATAGTGTGTGACTGATGAGGTGATGTGAGACAGGTGACTACAATTGGTGAATGCTGATGAGTCATGGCAAAGGATTATGGGAAATGGAGTCCTGGGTGAATGGTAAAAGTCAGGGATGAAATGCCCTATGGCGGAGCTCATGGGCACTCCAGCTAGAGATCGTGACCGTCAGAGAGATGAGGCTAAAAGAACTGCACAAAAAAAACTTGTAGTATAATGGATAGACAGGTATATTGTAAACTCAGAAATTATATTACAAAACTTAATAAAAAGAAAAAGAAACAATACTATACATTGCAGCTACGTGGAAAGATGAATGATGCGAAAAAGCTTTGGTGTACAGTAAGATCAATACAATAATATAATGGGAAGACATCATTCTCCACAACCTACTTCAATAGAATGTGAAGGTATTTTTATTACAGAACCTAAAGAAATAGCAAATTATTTGAATAATTATTTCAGCAGCAATATATATAATTTGAGGAAAGAATTATTATATGGGACAGAAAACTCAATGTCATTTTGAGTTTAATGAATCAAAAACAGTTAATAAGTCATTAAAGTCTATTTGTAAGGATAAACAATTAGGCATAGATAATATAGATAAAAAATGAATTAGAATAACCATAGATTATGTTGATGTTTCAATATGTCATACACTAAATATAAACCTTGTGCACTCCTCATTTGGGAGTCACAGTCATGGTCTTCACGGTCAAAAGTGACACCTGCAATGTCTTGTTTTTAGACATAATTGCTTACTTATATTAAGTTGTGGACTTGAATGTATATTAAGCAGGGCTGTAGCTGGGATTTGCGGGCCCCGCTGCAGGTTGTACCAGTGGGCCCTATTTGAAATTGTTTAATTTGTATGTTCGTTCTATTTATTTATTTGTCCTATTTACTCATGTTTGTAGGTGTCCAGGTACAGAAACCGAATAATCAAATGTAAAATAGCACTACATAGACTTCACTGTAAAAATGTAATATTAGTGTCAGGATCCTGCCCTGACAGCCTTGTCTGTCTTGTCTTTGTTCAATGTTTCTTTGTTTATCTTGTGCCTGAACACATGGTTGTGTTTTTGTTTTTGTTGGCCGTGTTCCAAGATGGGTATTTTGACACAATTTTGTATGTATTTGTCGGTACAAGAGCAAGAAGAGGCTAATTCGGTGTTCAAGCGCTTTGAGACACGTCTCTCTGCGTGTGCCTTTGCACACAGAACACCGCACGCGGGTGCTGAATTGGGCTTTTTCACATCTTTTTCAGTTTGCATGTTTAAACTGCGATTTGTATTTGTTCGTTCAGGTGCAGGAGGACGCGAAGGAGAGCTCAGTTCGGTGTTGCTGTCCGTGAGACGAGTTCTTTATTGTATTATAGCAACTAGAATGTTTTATATTCTATTTTTATTAATGAATAATATTTATTATTCTGTTTCCCTCAAAGAATTAAAGGGGAATAACCATAGCCAGTCATGAATTAACATTAAAAATACAGCTCTGATGAATATTGAATGTTTAAATTGGCAAGGCTTAAAAACATGTGCAAATTATATGCTTTCATGACTATGTGCAGCAGTGGCCCGTCAACTGTCCTGAGCATCTTTTTAGGCTGGCCTCAGCCAGTTGGTTGAGATCGCCGGGGGGCCCCCCTCAGCCATGGGCCCCTATAATCGTCACCACCGTTCACCCCACTAGCCACGGCCCTGATATTAAGACATTCTCAAAGACTATTTTTGTTTATATATACTGTGTGTGTATCTATCTATCTCTATCTATCTATCTCTATCTATCTATCTCTATCTAGCTCTCTATCTCTCTATCTCTATCTCTATCTATCTATCTCTATCTATCTATCTCTCTCTATCTATCTCTCTCTATCTATCTATCTCTATCTATCTCTATCTATATATATATCTATATATAT
>NW_015557137.1:0-349 GCF_001515605.1 Sinocyclocheilus anshuiensis
TGAGGATAGCAAAATAAAGTAAACTGTGACAAATTACACCCAAAATTTCTTCATACAGTGGACTACGAGTAAAACAGAAAAAAGTTCAGGTTTTCATGAAGCTGAATGACAGCATGCCCAGGAGACTACAGGCTGTCATTAAGGCTAATGGTTGCCCGGCTAAGTATTCATAGTTGTGTAAATACTGTCATACTAACAGCTGTCTAATTTTTAGTTGATTGTAATCTTTTACATACCTTTCTATCAAAGTTATCTAACATTATCAAGCTGAATTTGTTCTGACACAGTTTAACTCTGAGTTCTTGTCATATTTTATTACCATTTTCTAAACTATAGCGAATAATGTGTC
>NW_015557137.1:549-830 GCF_001515605.1 Sinocyclocheilus anshuiensis
AATGTACAAATGCAATAAAAATATTGGTATCGGTACTCGGTATCGGCAAGTACCAAAAATAAAAATATCGGTATCGGGCGAGTACTGGAAAAAGTGGTATCGGTGCATCCCTAACACTATAAGAGGAACAATTATGAGATGGGACATGTAGGGACATGTGTCCCTACATTTCTCAAGTGGTTATATCTAGAAGGTAGATAGCTATAATTAGGATGGACTGTATAGTAAAAGGGTACATTTGTCAAGTCAAGTCAAGTCAAGTTTATTTGTACAGCGCTTTT
>NW_015557138.1:0-210 GCF_001515605.1 Sinocyclocheilus anshuiensis
ATCAGTGTTTCAACCGTAATGTTACGAAGCTATGAGAATACTATTATTATTATAATTTTTTTGCACAAAGAAAACAAAAATAACGACTTTATTCCACATTTTCGTCTCTACTGCATAGGGGTGTGCCATATCATACCGTCCACGATAACACCGGTATACATTTTTACATGATAAAAAAAGTGTCATATCGCGATATCAATGATATAGTGT
>NW_015557138.1:323-813 GCF_001515605.1 Sinocyclocheilus anshuiensis
GGGTCAGAAAGCTCTCGTATTTCATCAAAAATATCTTAATTTGTGTTTCGAAGATGAACAAAGGTCTTACAGGGTTTGAACAAAATGAGGGTGAGTAATTAATGACAGAATTTTAATTTTTTGGGTGAACTATCCCTTTAAGACATGCTTTTTTGGGGGGTTAAATAATGGCACAAATGCCAGTAATTTGACGAGTGCAAACGTTAGTAAAACACATTTCATGATTCATTTGAATACTCTCCTCCCATAAATTTTGCTTCTGAAAGGGAAACTCCTGCAAATGCATATTCGATAAGGTCAGGTGCAAAAATAACTGTCTACGCCTTTTCAGCGTTAATTCATCACTGCACGTTTTTAGTAAAAACTGACAGTACAATTTTAACACCAAAAGACGGTTTGCGCTGGCGCAAGCTGCGCTGGCCGCTGACTCTTAAAGGGTTAATTCACCCAAAAATGAAACTTTTTTTTAATCATTTATTACTCATGTTAT
>NW_015557139.1:0-10600 GCF_001515605.1 Sinocyclocheilus anshuiensis
AAGTCAGAATTGTGAGTTTGTATCACGCAATTCTGAGAGAAAAAAAGTCAGAATTGTGAGTTTGTATAACGCAATTATGAGAGAAAAAAGTCAGAATTGTGAGTTTGTATCACGCAATTATGAGAGAAAAAAGTCAGAATTGTGAATTTGTATCACGCAATTATGAGAGAAAAAAGTCAGAATTGTGAGTTTGTATCACGCAATTATGAGAGAAAAAAGTCACCCGAGACTTAATAACTAAGGGCAGCATAAAAAGGCAGATGTTTGACCAGTAGGTTACTGCAAAGGGAATTTATTTAAAGTAGCACAAAGTGCAGTGAACTATGAGAGCTTATTTCCGCCACATAATAAATAAGTAAAAAGATATGAAAAAAAGTCAGAGATGTTAACATGCAATTCTGAGATTTAAATTTGCAATTCTGAGAAGAAATGTCCAAATTGTGAGATATAAACTCAATTCTGAGAGAAAAAAGTCAGAATTGCGAGATAAAAAGTCGCAATTACCTTTTTTATTTTTGTATTCAGTGGCGGAAACGGGCTTCCATAGATTCCTGACATTAAATATCCGATTCTGGAATCGGAATCGATTTTCGATTCCAAACCCTAGTTATGACATTATGAGCTTATAGTCAGAATTATTATCATAAAAGATAATCCCTCAATTACACTACAATTACATAAAAATATTCACGTCAGCAGTTTTGTTTCTTATAATAAAACAATCTTTTCTAATATTTGAAATAAATGCAAACCCCTGATATGCATACCCAGCATGATAGTTAGGAATCTGTGCATGTCAATATAAATATACATGGTGGTTTTTATTCATATTTAATGGCATTGCACTAGATGTATGATTAATATGACCTTATATATTCCATATGCATAAATACAAGGTGCATTTTAGCCAGTTGTGTACATCTGTATGTATGTGTGCATTATGCTAATCACTAAAAACTGAACATAGTTTCAAATACAGTCAAAATGTGTTTTTTTTTTATTGAAGAATATTTACAAGTGCTGCATTATTCACATTCAGTCCACAGTGGACAGGCTCAACCCTTACAACAACTGGGGTACATGGTAGTTCGAAGAGACAACTTGACATCACAACCTGAGTGCCCTTTAGAGTGAAACTACTAGTGTGCCATTCGAATCCTGCAAGCGTACATACAGCCACTTCGAAAGCTGTTAGCGGCTATCAGTGTTGAGTTGTGACTGACGAAGCCCTGATTCAACACAAGATGGCAAACTACACTATGTGAAACAGCTGAACAATTTCAGAATTAAATATATGATTAGAGAAAAGAAAGTTGTGGAATTATATATAGTGCACTCAAAATGTAATTAAAATGACTTGAAAGAGAAGTACAAAACAGATGCAAGGACAAGAGGACACTAGTTTTGGTTTTGTAGTCCTAATATGACTGTTGAGTGCTTCTACATTTAGAAAGTGTAACATTTACTCGACTGCTACCAGGGTTTCGGACTAGAACCACTAAAGAGCTACTGATGATGCTGTTATGTGTTTTTGGCTAAACTGTTTTAAATGCCACTGAGTGATCATGATTTGTAATTTACAGTTAAACCCCCATGGACAAAATATGAAATTACTGGATATAATTTTCAACAAGTTGTTAGAGAAGATGTAACAAACAAAATTAAGGAGCTCAAACAATCACTCCTCACACGAAGACATTCGCTATATTTACAGTAAGAACTTGATAAGAACAGTGGGTTAAATAGAAAATTAAACACATTAAATACAAACATTAAATAGAAAAAATTAATAATTCTAAGGAAATCATCCCATCGAACAGGCACAAATGAAAAGCAATGCAGGGAAGAGAACATTTTGATCTGAAGGTCCGAGTGTCAGACTGAAATTCAATGCAAAATGACTGTGCACATCAAATGATTTTATAGTCGAATACTGTCAGATTTCACCTGCTACACTGAAAGCGCAATTTCAGTTTGCACTTCATTAGTTGATTACATAGATTTGAGAAACAACACGTAAAAAGCACAGCAGAGGATCTCTGAAATGTTTAATTTTGTCCTCATAAATAAAATACTAAAATAAAAAATAAATAAAAAGGATAACAAAAATATATATATTTTTTAAATCTATAATTGTTTTTAAACAACAAATGGCAGGTTTAGGCTGAGCTGGATTTTGTCCCGGACAAGTGTCCTGGGACCTGCTAGGGCCCTCCAAGCAGGCAGCGGGATGCGAGAGCCCCAGAACCCTCACTAAAACCCTCACAACCTAATGTTAGCCACCCAAAAAACGTTTCTCCTAATTCTTTCAGCCAAATGGCCCTTGTGACTTAAAGTATGACAAGGTGTACACCATTATGGACAGTTTCCAAAGATTGGGCCATGATTCAGTCCTTGGAAGAAAACAATACCTTATAATAAATGATGATATTATAGGACAATAATTAACTTATTTGTCCATGAATGTTATCTTCAGTATTGTTCAATGTCCAGTGTCTCGCACTTGTAGTGTGCCAAGAAAGAAATTAACAACCCATGGGAGACAATTTCATGTAATCCATGAGGAAAAAAAAGACAAAGCAATAATAATGAGTAAGATAATAGAGTGATAACTTTGGCAAGCCAAGCCCACTTTAACAACCACACAATAATCAGTTTCTGTTGTACCGCTGCTTTCGTGAGACCTTTCATCTTTAAAAACTAGAACACTGAGAGAGGCAGAATGCTACAATCATTCAACACAGATACAAAACACTGTTAATAAAAATCATGATCTGCTCTTGCTTCTAATTACATTATCACAAAAAAACTAAAAGATTAAATAAAAAAGGTAAACATTCATTTGGATCATTTTGCAGTCCACATGCTGCCATGAAGTAGCATCAAAGTATTAAAAAAAGTTTTGTTTTATCCATTATGGAAATGTGTATTTACACCAATGAGGAAATCAACAAGTCAGAGCTGTTGCTGAATTTTAGAAACTACAGCCAGATGACGACACGACCACCGCTCAAGTTTCCGTAAGGCAAGCGTCTAAAATTATAACAATCAAAAAAGTCTCCCACAACGAGATCTTTGACCAGTTGTCCTTGTAAAAAAGCCTTTTCATACAAAAGAATCTTCCACTCCTCACATTTCCAAAACTTCACACCCCACGCATCCATTCCAATGTCCCTCATCAAAAACCCCCACCACCCACAGCCCTGCCCATTCTGAGGAAAACCTGTCCAGTTCTCTATGTTATTAATATGAAATGCCTCATCATTGGCTAGCATCACAGTCCCGACGAGCCAATGAGAACGAGCGCAGTGAACGCCAGAACAGATGTGCAGAGGGATCCAGAAGTGTCAGCACTGTTCTGGACCATCATTCCAGTGCCTGTGGATCAAACACACAGACTTTCAGAGACATCATTTAGCACTTAAACACTAGTTCTAGAGTTTTCTAAAACCAGTACTCCTAGCTAATTTTAGTAGCACATACCTGAGTCTCGAGACACTATGGTCTCATGGGCCGCTCCATCTCCTCCATCTCCCCAAGAGCGGACTTCCAGAACCACATAACCATTGTCCTTGGGTAACGGCAGAATGATGGAGTTCTTGCTTTTGTCCAGTATCTTCAAGGCAGACTGCCCTTCATGTTTGTAAAGGACCTACACAATTAATAGAGAATCAATTTGTGTTAAAAATGATGTTTTGAGAATGAAATTCTACAGATAGCAGTATAGTATTTGAAGTCAAATTTATTTGTATAGCCCTTTTCACAATACACAGTTTCAAAGCAGCTTTACAGAAAATCATGATGTTAATGTTTATTATATCATAATATATTCATGGCTAATATTTGCATTAAGCAGATTAGAGCTGTGTGAAAATATACTTCACATTTTGTGACGATACAAGCAATCAAGCAGTTGAGATTTGCTATACAATACATTATTGCCCTACGTGAGTATACTGTATGTTTGTGGAAAAGTTGGATAGTCTTATATACATAACTTTACAGGTGATTTTCTGACAGAAGTTACTTTGTCAAACTTTATCCTGGAAGGTTTCCCAAACTGAGGGAACTACAGCGGGTTTGAACATACTATAAAGATTCACAAATATATCTTACAAAATAAAAAATACAAATACGAAACAAATACAAATGAAAATACAATTATTATTATTATTCAGATATTATTATTATTATAAAATATTATTATTTTATATTATTTGTGTACCTACATTTGACCATTAACCAATTTCACACAGAACAGTGAACATACAAATGTGTTGTTATATTCTTTTGAAATTTTAACTTAAAAAAATTTACTAAAACAAGTTGAGAAATCCCTAATGAAAGTTGGCAGACGTGTATTGAAAGCAACTGATTTGATCAGTTTCTGAGAATCACTATATGTTATCTTGATAGCCATCTTGACAAAAGATGACCTTGATCTGATAGCAGATCAGATATGAGATATAAACGACTGGTTAAAAGGTTTATTCACTGTTAAGGTCGTTGGTCTGGTTTTCCATAAGCGACAACACATTCTCTTCTCACACGACATTAGGCCGCTCATTTATTAAAGTCTTACCTCAGAGGTATGAAATTATATGATATCCTGCCTTTGACTAAAATGACTGAATCTCAACAAATCAGATCAGATATGAGATATAAACGACTGGTTAAAAGGTTTATTCACTGTTAAGGTCGTTGGTCTGGTTTTCCATAAGCGACAACACGTTCTCTTCTCACACGACATTAGGCCGCACATTTATTAAAGTCTTACCTCAGAGGTATGAAATGATATGATATCCTGCCTTTGACTAAAATGACTGAATCTCAACAAATATTCTGGTGACATACAGATGGAGATAGATGACCCAACACAAACACACATCTTAAGAGACAGCCGTAGTGTAGGGTGGCAGCATGTGTCACTCACTTTGTAACCCAGAACAGCAGACTCATTGTCCATGGATTTAACATGATCCCACCTCACAGTAACCCAAGAACCATCAACCTTCCATGAGACGTTACCTGGAGGACGGTTGGGGGCTAGTAATGAAGATACAAGCAAAGGTAAGTCCACAAAGTGCACTGGCCTTCACACCATTCTCAATGACAAAGACAGGAACTGTGAATGTGCATGTAGGACTGTTGGTGGCATTGGAACTGTAATGGAAGTGACAGATTGTTCTAGTTATCATGTTCTAGTTATATTTAGTAGCAAAATCAAACTTATGTACATTACTGTTACAATATTATAAATGTTATAAGTAGGTACATAATCTACATAAGTACATAACCTATTTGTACACATCAAGAGACAGTTTATTTTCTCCATGAAGGAGAATGAAAATTAATGTCAGTGGTTTTGAACCAACAGCAAAGATGGTGGATTGATATTAAAACATTTTTTTAGACAATCTTTACCAAAAACAATTTACAGAATAAAAGTTATCACAAAGTTATCTTGTAAAATATCATGACAATGTGATGTGACGCAACAAGATCTTTTATCTCTCAACTCTTCCGCCCTTAGGCTACCAATTTGTGAAGTGAAGTGAAGTGACGTGACATGTGGCCAAGTATGGTGACCCATACTCGGAATTAGTGCTCTGCATTTACCCATCCAAAGTGCACACACACAGCAGTGAACACACACACCGTGAACACACACGTGGCATTGGAACTGTAATGGAAGTGACAGATTGTTCTAGTTATCATGTTCTAGTTATATTTAGTAGCAAAATCAAACTTATGTACATTACTGTTACAATATTATAAATGTTATAAGTAGGTACATAATCTACATAAGTACATAACCTATTTGTACACATCAAGAGACAGTTTATTTTCTCCATGAAGGAGAATGAAAATTAATGTAAGTGGTTTTGAACCAACAGCAAAGATGGTGGATTGATATTAAAACATTTTTTTAGACAATCTTTACCAAAAACAATTTACAGAATAAAAGTTATCACAAAGTTATCTTGTAAAATATCATGACAATGTGATGTGACGCAACAAGATCTTTTATCTCTCAACTCTTCCGCCCTTAGGCTACCAACTTACGCAAGTTGGACATAAATCAGCCTTTGTTGTTTCTTGGAGCAACATTCTTATCAACCAAACACTGCCCTCTGATTCAAAGAGTACCCAGCTGGTATTTCAACGTTTTTTTATTCTCATAGGCGAATCAATGTCATGGATCAAGGTTCAATTTAAAATTTTGCAAATTGAAATCAACGTTGATATCACTACATTGTTTCACCATCTTTTTTATACAGATTTTCAAAAGTTCAGCATTAATTTATACGTTTTTTGTTAACCTTTTTACATTAAACATTTTTTGAAAATTGTTTCAACATTTGTTTTCAACATTAAAACCACTGACATTATTTCAATCACCTTTTAACAGTAAAGTCTGATCATGTGTCGGCTAGGTAGTTTGGAGTAGGAGTTTGGGTGAGGATTGGTAGGAAAATTAATCTCCAGAAGCACGTTTTACTCATGTAAATCACATTTTAGCTAGGCTAGCAGCAATCCCTGAGCCCGAAAATGAGGCCTTACGAGGTTTCTTAGTGATGACAGTGGTTCTTGGGGAGGGTGGGCCAGTGCCTGCACTGTTGTAGGCCAATACGGTGACGTGATAGAGAGTGTTAGGCCTCAGACCCGTGACTCGTGCCGTGTTCTCCAGCCCTGCCGTTCTCACTCGGTCCGCAGCTGCCTCGCGTTCATGTTGTCGCCAATAACGAATCTGAAACCAAACTAAAGTGTTACCATTAAAATAAAAATGGGTAAACAAATAATGGAATCTTATTTCGCTTCTGAAAGACACAAAATTATTAATTGTTTTAGCATATTCAATTAAATACAATCTGCAAAAAACACCCTTTGATACCAGTGAATTTCAAAGCATGGTTTTATCTAAAAGGAGGCATTTTATCTAAATAATGTGTTTCATGTTCTTTGATCTGATCTAGACGTGCTGTTCATAGAAATGAACTAATGAGATAACAGCGCCTCTATTAGTTCATCACCCAGCAGGGCAAAGTTCACATATCCTCAGTGGCCAACAATGACCCACAATGGTCAACAAAACAACCATCAACTCTGTCATGCCATTCACATTTATCAATCCACATAACAAATACAAAAAGAGACGTAACAGATATTAAAAGAATGGGCCTGACCTCGTAACCCCGAAGTACTCCATTAATGTTCAAATGTTGAATGGGGTCCCAGGACACCTGAATCTCAAAAGCTGTCAAAGCAGTGGCATTAATCTTTCTTGGGGATAGGGTAGGTTCTAAGGAAGACCGGAAAACATAAAGATCACTGTCAGTTACGATGAATGAGGCATTAAAGAGGTAATATCATACATTTGTTTATCATTTCATCTTTTTATTTAATTTTAGATGGCTGGTAACATTTTCATGTCAAATAAAAAGTCATAATTTAATTCTCCCTCTGACTCTTTGAATTCTGTACACCCTCTACACGTGCATATTGCTGCGATTACACGAGTTGCACATTTGATGTCGGTTATAATACAGTTTGCTCCATCTCTTCATTCAATAACAGCCTCTTTTCAAAGCCAGCATTCTACTCCGACTCTGACTAGTCTGCAGCGCTGAAATGTACTGCACTGTTAAAACAAGACTCCATTCAATAACAGCCTCTTTTCAAATCCAGCATTCTACTCCGACTCTGACTAGTCTGCAGCGCTGAAATGTACTGCACTGTTAAAACAAGACCTTGATGAGAGACCATGTTAAAATAAACTTGGGATCCTTGTAAAGAATACTGTATACAGAGCAGTTTGGTTTATTTTCTCATTTTACTGTTATTAGTGGTTCTTGTGTTGCTACTTCTAGTAGCTGATTATTAAATAGGGATCTTTGATATGTAAATGTGGGTGGTTGTGTGTTAATATAATCATCTGTATGACACTGCAGAACTTCGGGGCGAAACATTATTGCAGCTTTGTTTCAATATTGTTTTTTAGGACGAAATTTTGACTTCTGAAACTTACAATAAGCTTCCATAGAACAACAAACTCACATCGTATAAGAAGCTGTCTTTTCTCAAATGATAGAGGAAAATGAGTTTCTTTCCAATGAGGAGTTTCTCCACTGTCTGCCCTCTAGTGCTGAAGCAATGTCTAATCAGAACATAATAGAAAATTATAATCTTTCATAATGTTTCTCACCCTCTTCTGCAGAATGCACTACAGCAATCTGGCTGAAGGGACCTTCTCCTTTCTTGTTGTAGGCCTTGATTCTAACCTCAAAAGGGCAGTAGGCTGACAGACTCTCATTGCTGTAGACATATCGTGATGACTCCACGTGTGGCACCCTCACCACCGTCCATGTTGGCATCCCTTGCCTTCTGAATGCCAGGATATAACCAAACCCATCTCCATTCTGATACTCCCTGGCCATGGGCTGCAATTCATACCAGGAGAAATCGTTTTTTGTCTCATTATGTAACAGAAAGTGAGGGTTGAGTAATAAAGACACATTGATCGACCATCTGTTAGAAACTCTATATACTGATTAAAAGGAATAAGGCAAATCTAATATGCAATTAGATCAATAGAGGTCCATGGCACTTACAGTCCATGTAATGATAAGTTCATTACGGTTTCCACCACCTCCACCAAGTCCGCTGGGAGCCACACTGGGTGCTATAAGGCAAAATAATAACACACTTATATAGAGGGGAAAAAACTACTATCAACCAAACATATTTCTATGTGGAACCACACTTATATTTTATGTCAATTTGTTTTTCATTTGGTTTTATTATTCTTCAACACTAACAACTCTGTAATGGTTCTGACCTGCTTGCTTGGTTCGGACAGACTGGGAGGGCATGCTTGGTTCTCCACTACCCAAAATGTTACTGGCAATGACCTGGAATTCATAATCCATCCAGGGTCGAAGATCTATCACACGTGCAGACTCAGCATTTCCTTCTATGTTCGCAGGGTCTGAAGGAACCCATGAGAGGTACATATTCGATCATTGAGAATAACATAATGTATGATGCTCTAATACAGCAGTTCCAAAACTGATTTTGATCTGTGTGCAAACATGCAGGCCCATCCACCTCACTAAAAAAGATAGGAAGTCATATTCTTTTTTTATTTATAACTGAAATTTTAATGTTTTGTAATATACAGTCAGGGCTTAACACTAACACCCGCCAACCTGCCAAATGCGGGTGGACTTTATCAGTGACGGATAACACGGTCACTGCCACTAGCCACTTTAGTGGGATGAATTTTATATACAGTAACAGAGCTCGCCATTAATGCTTGTCTGGGACAAGTGGATTTTTTGATGGGGCAAGTGAAAGGGAATTTTACTTGCCCGACCGGACAATTAACCTGATTAAAACATCTAAGTAGGGTAGCACCGAAATTTCGGTGAGAATGATTATGATTTTATTACATTTTGTGTAAATGGCAATTTATAATGGATAATGCATTGACAGTAACAAAGTTGCGTCAGTTGAGGCTCACGCAGCCTGTCTGTTTGTGAAAGAATCTCGTGGAGAAATTGAAACAAATGAACACAACTGCACACAGAAGAAACATTTACTGCGGTAAAAATTTAGTTTTTATATTTATAACATATAGCCTAGTTAAGCAATAGAGAGTGCAGTTTTCCCTGAAAACCAGTACGATTGCAAATTTGACATTGATTTATACAAGAGTTCAAACGAGTAGTTAATATTCAATGACTTACATTTTAGTACAATATTGTCAATGTTGACTGTTATTGCTCGATTTGGTTAACGAAAAGGTTCTAAACAAAGATCACAGGCACAGCAGAACTGTTGCGCATCTCTGAGCAACACACAAGTATTTTGTTACTGAATAATTCTGCGTTTTTGAATTGATAATTTGAGGCAATGATTCAGTGGTCCATTAATAAAGACAGGCACTTGCTTCATTCTTGGATGAATCAGCCGTCTGAACGAATGCCTCATTTTACTTTCATATTTAAAAGTAGCTTATCTTTGCATATTTTCCAAACTTTCATATTTGTATGTATGTATAAATACAGTGCCTAGCGAAAGTAGTCATACCACTTCATTTTTTTCACATTTTATTATGTTGCTGCCTTGTGATAAACTTCTTTCAATTATTTTTTTCCACATCAATCTACACTCCATACACCATACTGACAAACCAAAAACAGAATTGTCACAACTTCGTAAATTTATTAAAAATAAAAAACTGAAATAAGTACATTGCATAAGTATTCATACATAACTAAATATTTAGCTGAAGCACCTTTACAGTCTCAAGTCTTTTTTGTTTGATGCGACAAGCTTTGCTCAGAGGATTGAGTTTGGCCACACCGCCATAAAGACTGGATCGGCGAAGTGTTGGAGTGATGTTTGTCCTTCTGTAGATTTCTCTTTTCTCCACATATGATCATGGAGCTAAACTAGAGCGACTATCAGGTTCTTGGTCACCACACTAACCAAAGCCCTTCTCCATCAGTTGCTCAGTTTGGCCAGGAGGCCAGCTCTAGGAAGAGTCCTGGTTGTTTCAAACTTCTTCCATTAAAGGTAACAGGGACTACATGCT
>NW_015557139.1:11006-26868 GCF_001515605.1 Sinocyclocheilus anshuiensis
ATGAATGCTCCTGAGCTAAATTTCAACTGTCCCAGATAAGGGTATGAATACTTATGCAATGGAATCATTTGTTTTTTATTTTTAATAAATTTGCAAAGATGTCAAAACAAATTTTTTTTGGTTTACAATTATGGTGTATGGAGTGTAGACTGTTGTGGAAAAAAACTAATTTAAAGCAGTTTAACATAAGGCAGCAACAAAACAAAATGTGAAAAAAATGAGGGGTATGAATACATTCGAAAGGCACTGTATATATATATATATATATATATATATATAAACTAATTTAAAACACCAAACTCATTATTTATGCTGTTGTAATTTTGTAGTGTAAATAGTTGTCTCTTCTGCAGTGGAATGATCAGTTTTTTGTTATTACTGATTTAATTTGTTTGGTAACAGCCTTATAGTGTCTTATTATATTAAGTGAAATTATTAATAAAATTTAACAATTTTATATGAAAGATGACGCATGCATTTAATAAAGTTAGGGGAAAATGCCCTTTATATAGGCAAAAAATGAACTGGAAATCAATTTAAACAAATTTTAGTATGCAGAAACTTTAGTCATATAAAATGTAATTTCCCAACAACAAGACTGTGGCCAGTGAAAATGCTGAGTTGCTAGTAATTTTGGAAAACCACTAACCATAGTGGCTGGTGAGAATAAAAGTTAAGGTCAAGCCCTGTATACAGTGAATATTTGTATTTAGTTATTGCAGTTAAAAATGCGGTCTTTAACCTGAGTAAGGTGGTGGGGGTGCCTGACACATGTCAAACAATAGAAAGGGGTGAACGCTGCAAAATGTTTAGTAACCACTGCTCTAATACAAATAGATTTCTCAAACTAGGGCCCTGGGCGCCCTTTCTCAAATAGCAAGGGGTGTTGGGGGGTGGGGGTACATTATGAATTCTTAAAACATTATTAAATGAAAAATTACATATTATACATTAAAAATGACATTTATTATAATATATAATAAATAATCAAAAATATTCCACTAATATAAAAAAGCTTATGCTTAGAATGCAAGATTGCAAAGTTGATTAACAATGTGGGAAGAGTGATTTAAATGTTTCATTTACAATGTTTAATTTAAGATGCTTCATTAGCTTGATGCAAACGGGGGACTGTGAACAAATTCAGGGTTATGAACACAAAAAAGTTCTAAAACATTAGAGAAACCCTGCTATAATAAATATATATATATATTCATTATTTTTAACACTTTTCATTATAAGCATAATCGTAATAATATTGAAGCAAAAATTTTAATTCTAGCATTATGCAGGAAGTTGTGTTTGTATGACACCAAAATGACACATAACCTCACCTGTCCTCATCCTCTTCCAGTCGTGAGTCTGTGAGGATCGTCCCAGGATGACATACTTGCCAATGGGACTGTGGTTGTCATATCCACGGCTCCATCTCAACTCAACCGATGTGTCATTGACAGTAGTCACCACTAAACCTCCAGGAGGTCCTGGTGGGCCTGTAAAGAGAGAAACAATCAGCTTTATCAAAGAATCTACAAGAGTTTTTCACATTTTTTCCCATACATTCATATTCAAGCACACACAGCAAAAAACATTATTAAAGTGGTTTGGCTGGGCTGCTTTCTTTACAAAATCTGTATCAAACAGGCTTATGGGAACCAAACCCCAAGGATATAGATCTACTAAATTTAAATTTCATGACTCTGGCTAAAAAAGATCAAGCTGAGGTAAAACACAAGAACAGGGCTGTGGAACTACCAAAGGCTGCAGGCTGGTAATCTAATCTTTAATAAGGTCTCTGTCACTGCTCAGCCAGATGGAAGCCCTCACCCCTCACGACCAGTTTGGCCGAGGCCACCGCGCCGTCCACCACCGTCTGGGCCGTGCAGGTGTATGTGCCAGCGTGACTGAGCTGTCCGTTCACTATCACCAGGTCACCAATCGTCTCTTTCTATATAAAGTGACAATGAAAAGAAAAGTAAACTTTATTAAAAAGGAGTATTAGCCCACTTCAACTTCATAGGAGCATTATCATGTTTTTTATTACATGCTTAATCTGGCGAGGTTTCAAATTTGGGATTTTAAAATGGACTATATATAATATGTCTAAAAGGGATTTACTTTGAAGTGAATCCTATTAAAGCTAATCTCAGAGTGTGTGAGGAGCCTGCTGCTACTGGAATACAAATTCAGATGGTTTTACTAATCTTGCTGATTTTAAATATTAAGAACATAACTAGATTTTCACATTTTTTAAGAAGGTGTAAGACGTATTTGGTTGCATGCTAGAGTGTTGTGGGTGGTTGTCAGGTTGACAAGTTGTTTTTAGCATACTGCTATGCTGTTGCTACGGCACAGCAAAGTGTCAAATCTCTATGACCTTGGTGAGCATAAGAGACTTCTTTAATAAACATTTTTATAAATTTTACTGAATGATAATGTAAAATTATAGTTATATGTACTAAAGTTTGCCATTTTAAAAACCCTTTCACGTCAAGTGCTTACCCCCTCCATACGCCGATAGTGTCCATTTGGTTCCTCTAGGTCCAACAGAACTCCATTGAGGGACCAGGTGAAGGTGAGATCCATTGTAGTGTCATGTGACGCATGGCACTGCAGACTGGCATTTTCACCCTGATTGATATCAGCATTAGAGGGTGCTAATGTAATTTTTGTGGCATCTGTTTGAGAGAACAAGTTGAAAAACATAACTTTATACACTGAAAGCATTTGCGCCCACAATAAAATGCTGATGACTACTAAAATTAGCATTTTAGAGATTTACATGCAGATCAATAAGCCAAAAATGCACTCAGGCTTGAAATTGAGACATAACAGAAGATATGTGCGCAATGAACATGCAGATAGAGAGTTGATAAAGGTGTTTACATGCAAAGCAAACTAGGCTAAAAAGGTGTGTCGAGAAAAGTCCAGATTTTGCTTAACCGTTAATGACATTTGTTTATGGGTTTTACATGATCTTACACTTTCAAGCGTAATCTGTGTAAAACTGCATGTAAACACACACTGCTGTTACAATATTTAGTGCTAAACAGATAACCTGAGACCTTTAAACTAGATAAACATAGAATTAGGTTTTGTTACCTCTGACAGACAGGTGTCCTGTGCTGAGCATTAGAGGGTGCTAATGTGATTTTTGTGGCATCTGTTTGAGAGAACAAGTTGAAAAACATAACTTTATACACTAAAAGCATTTGCGCCCACAATAAAATGCTGATGACTACTAAAATTAGCATTTTAGAGATTTACATGCAGATCAATAAGCCAAAAATGCACTCAGGCTTGAAATTGAGACATAACAGAAGATATGTGCGCAATGAACATGCAGATAGAGAGTTGATAAAGGTGTTTACATGCAAAGCAAACTAGGCTAAAAAGGTGTGTCGAGAAAAGTCCAGATTTTGCTTAACCGTTAATGACATTTGTTTATGGGTTTTACATGATCTTACACTTTCAAGCGTAATCTGTGTAAAACTGCATGTAAACACACACTGCTGTTACAATATTTAGTGCTAAACAGATAACCTGAGACCTTTAAACTAGATAAACATAGAATTAGGTTTTGTTACCTCTGACAGACAGGTGTCCTGTGCTGTTGGCTTTGCCAAGGTAGTTTTCTGCAAAGCAGGTGTACTTTCCCTCATCAGAACGACTGATGTTATAGATCCACAGAACCCCATCTGGAGTGACTGTTATCCTGGAGAGAGTTCATCACATGGACTTTTTGAGATCACTGTAAGCATCTACAAAACAGGTAAACAGCTCACCTGTACCTCACCAAACAGCTTTTAACAAACCCACAAGGCCATTTGTCTGTCAATAATAAAATATATTGAGTTTAAAGCATTTAGGAGATCTTTGAAACACTTCATTACTGGATTACCTGGTACTATTAGTCAGTAGCTCTGTGCCACGGCTCCAGAAGAGAGTTGGTTTAGGAGCTGCCCGAGGTTTACACTCCATTTTCACCTGTCCGCCACGGGCAGCAGGAACCAGCTTCCGCACTGGATTTAACCTAAAGTCTGGGGCCTGGACTGAAATAGGGCGACAGGATGGGGCAGGAAGGGAGACAGGAAACCACACAGAGGATTTAAAAACAGATCATACTATAACTGGGGTTCAGGCATGACTGGGTGGGCAGACGGGGATTTGAAGTGCATTAAGGTAGAGAACAAAAGAATCATGTCAATGTTTATGCAGTGATATTCTGATTTATTTTCATGTTCAGATTCAGTTGTGCTCACCTTGAACTCTGAGCTCAGCGTTTGAGTAAATGGTGCCATGTTTGTTTTCGGCCACACACTGATACATCCCCGAATCCTCCAGGGCAAGGTTACTGATCCTCAGTCGGCCATTATTCACTTCCACACGGTCCTGCACACAGGTAAGTGTCAGACTGTGTCAAGAGGGTCTAGCTGCAGCCTTGCACTTGCACTCTCAGACGTGCATTCTCAGGTTTGCATTCTCAGACACTTGCACTTCCGCTAGCGACGTCACTTGCAGTCTTTATTATTTTTTATTTTTGTGCATTGTTTTACTTACTTGTTTTTGACGTATCCGGCCGAACTACAAACATTCCAGTGATGTCTGTGAGAAAGGTATATTCACTGGACAAGCTCGTGCATCTGCGCCGCCGCGCGCTCAATCCACTCAGTGTAATGCACATGCACATTAACACCAGCAGAGGGCTACACAACATTTCTCTTGTCAATCTACCTCCAGCTGGAAAAAATAATGAGCAGGTTATTCACTGTCACATCTCACTGCCTCTAAGACATGAAGAGTTTTCTAAAATTGAATAAGCATATATCAGTCTGAGTCTTGACAGCTAGAGGTCCTGTTCATTTCTGATAACACACACATTGTCAGATGACAATCCAGCTACAGTGGTGTGTGTGGGTGTGCGTGTGTGTGCGTGCGCGCATATGGTTGACCTGTGTGATGAGGGGCTGTCCGTTACGGAGCCAGTGAATGGTGGGTCTTGGTTTGCCCGCAGCAGCACAGCTCCACTGCAGCTCCGAACTAATTTCCACCTCAGAGTCACTCATGACCTGAAGCCACTCAGGCTGGGCTGGGGAGCGAGAAGACACACAAACCAGCAGATTTTTCTTTTTCAGTTAAAATGTTCTAATACTCATATAAATATTCTTATACATTTTATATTGCATATTTTATTTATTTCAGCTTTATTCTAATTAACAATTTAAAATAATTTTAGTTAATAATAACACAAAGTTTTGCGTCACATCAAACTTCAACCAAAGGTAACAACAGGAAAATCTGGTAGAAAATATCATTCTAGTGCTGTCGTTATCCTACCTTGCACAGAGATGCGTCCCTGATGTGTCTCACGGCCCTCTGAGTTGTAAACCTCACACTCATACATGCCCTCGTCATCAAAATTCAGTTCAGGAATAATCAGGATGGGTCCCTCTGCACTTGCTCCGACCTTAGGTGGTAAAATCCCATCCACCTTCCTCCAGCGGATTTTAGGAATGGGACTTAGGGAGGAAAGTAAAGAGCGAGCAAGAGGATGTTAGAAAAAATGTTCAATTTTTATAGCTGACTGAGTTATGGATTATGTTGAACCGATGTAGCAGTGATCTCTGAAGGGAAGTGGGGAGCTAAGGGGGACTTACTTGCCATAGGTAAAGCATTCCAGCTGTGCAGTTTGTCCTGATAATGCGTACGTCTCAGCGGGAAAACGCACTCTGATATTTGGAGTGGCTTTCCTTGGGTTTGCTGTGGAACCAAAGGGCGCAAGAACAAAATATAAGATGTATTGTTTTTATATATAAAATTTTATTTTGATAGCAGTATGTACTTGAGCTTGTTTCTTGATTTTGAGGGAAACTAACAAACCATCAGGGTAAACAGTAAGCTGGACAGCTTTGCTGAAGATGCTCTTGGTGCTGATGTCCATGTTGATGGTAGTGAAGCAGAAATAGTTGCCCGTGTCATTGGCTCTTGCGTTAGCAAGGTATAAGTTACCCGTCACCTGAGAAACAAACCATCTGCCGGCCTCTGGCTGGATGAAGTTGGGGAACTCATTGATGAACCAGCGGTAGGACAAAGCTTGATGGCAGCAAATGGATGCAAGATATTAATATTTGAGGAAATAGATACAATGATCAGTATATGATAGAGTATAGCGTGAAATGTTTTGCTAACTGATAGTGTGTAAGCATACCTGGGTAATGAGCTGGTGGCTGGCAGGCAAGAAAGGTTCCTGTACCCTCATGGACCGTCTGAGGGCTTCTACTCTCAGGGGGGAAATCATGGAGGTCTAGAATGCACACAACATTAATCAGTAGCGGTAGAGTGTGATTTCAACTACTGCTGCTTTTATTCAGAAAGGCCTAGTTTTCACACTTGGACAACAAAATCGTTTGGTTTGTACTCACAGCCAAATTTGAGGTTAGCCACTCTGCTAACAATGGTGCCACAGCGGTTGATGGCGTGACACTGGTACGACCCACCATCTCGTCCATTCTGAGGGTTATTGATCACAAGGTTTCCTGCGACCTGTGTGTAGTGCGAATCCTCAGCAAATGCTATTTCAGTGCCATTCACACGCCACCTGTGAGAAATCACATACAAGATCTAACTTTAACAGATTCTAACTTCAAAAAAGTGCATAATTAATGATTAATTTAATTTAATTTAGATAAAAGTAGTCTACTTTTTATTGGGACAGCATGCATTATGTATTTCAAATTATTTTCTTAAACAGCATTTTTGCCTAGTTTTCCTGTAAAAATGTTTAACCTCCTTAAAATTAGATTTTTAAATGCTTGTGAAGCAAAATTGTATACTGAAACATGTTTTCAGAGAATATACAGTATCTTAAAGTTTATTTTTCATACCACAATGACAAAGTGTTTTTCTAATCATAAATACAACAAATGTTGAATTTTGTATGAAGTTTATGTATATAACTAGAAAAAAAACTTAATTAAAAGTCTTATTATCTTAAAGAATTGCATTATTGTTGAAAAGTTTGGGGTCAGTAATATATTCAGCAAGGATAGATCAAATTTAGCCAAATTACAATAAAGACATTTATAATATTAAAAAAAGATTTCTATTTGACCCAAATATGTGACCCTGCCTGTGAAAACCCAGCTAAAGTCATTTTTTTGTGATTTACTGTTTTCTACATAAAATCATCCTTTATAAAGATGTAGAACATTCTGTGAAAATATAACCTTTATATCTTTAATATTTACTGAGTAAGGCCATGTCAAAGATTGAAATCATAGTGAAATTAATGGTTGAAATCAAACTTTGATGCTTGTTATCTCATAATTATGGATTTCACAGACAGGGTCACATATATGCTGTTCTTTACAACATTCAATTAATCAAAGAATCCTGAATCCTGAATTATTATCGTGGTTTCCTAAAAATATTAGGCAGCACTTTTCAATATTGATAAGAAGATAAACAGCATTTTTGCCTAGTTTTCCTGTAAAAATATGTTTAACCTCCTTAAAATGAGATTTTTAAATGCTTGTGAAGCAAAATTGTATACTGAAACATGTTTTCAGAGAATATACAGTATCTTAAAGTTTATTTTTCATACCACAATGACAAAGTGTTTTTCTAATCATAAATACAACAAATGTTGAATTTTGTATGAAGTTTATGTATATAACTAGAAAAAAAAACTTAATTAAAAGTCTTATTATCTTAAAGAATTGCATTATTGTTGAAAAGTTTGGGGTCAGTAATATATTCAGCAAGGATAGATCAAATTTAGCCAAATTACAATAAAGACATTTATAATATTAAAAAAAGATTTCTATTTGACCCAAATATGTGACCCTGCCTGTGAAAACCCAGCTAAAGTCATTTTTTTGTGATTTACTGTTTTCTACATAAAATCATCCTTTATAAAGATGTAGAACATTCTGTGAAAATATAACCTTTATATCTTTAATATTTACTGAGTAAGGCCATGTCAAAGATTGAAATCATAGTGAAATTAATGGTTGAAATCAAACTTTGATGCTTGTTATCTCATAATTACTAGAATGCACACAACATTAATCAGTAGCGGTAGAGTGTGATTTCAACTACTGCTGCTTTTATTCAGAAAGGCCTAGTTTTCACACTTGGACAACAAAATCGTTTGGTTTGTACTCACAGCCAAATTTGAGGTTAGCCACTCTGCTAACAATGGTGCCACAGCGGTTGATGGCGAGACACTGGTACGACCCACCATCTCGTCCATTCTGAGGGTTATTGATCACAAGGTTTCCTGCGACCTGTGTGTAGTGCGAATCCTCAGCAAATGCTATTTCAGTGCCATTCACACGCCACCTGTGAGAAATCACATACAAGATCTAACTTTAACAGATTCTAACTTCAAAAAAGTGCATAATTAATGATTAATTTAATTTAATTTAGATAAAAGTAGTCTACTTTTTATTGGGACAGCATGCATTATGTATTTCAAATTATTTTCTTAAACAGCATTTTTGCCTAGTTTTCCTGTAAAAATGTTTAACCTCCTTAAAATTAGATTTTTAAATGCTTGTGAAGCAAAATTGTATACTGAAACATGTTTTCAGAGAATATACAGTATCTTAAAGTTTATTTTTCATACCACAATGACAAAGTGTTTTTCTAATCATAAATACAACAAATGTTGAATTTTGTATGAAGTTTATGTATATAACTAGAAAAAAAACTTAATTAAAAGTCTTATTATCTTAAAGAATTGCATTATTGTTGAAAAGTTTGGGGTCAGTAATATATTCAGCAAGGATAGATCAAATTTAGCCAAATTACAATAAAGACATTTATAATATTAAAAAAAGATTTCTATTTGACCCAAATATGTGACCCTGCCTGTGAAAACCCAGCTAAAGTCATTTTTTTGTGATTTACTGTTTTCTACATAAAATCATCCTTTATAAAGATGTAGAACATTCTGTGAAAATATAACCTTTATATCTTTAATATTTACTGAGTAAGGCCATGTCAAAGATTGAAATCATAGTGAAATTAATGGTTGAAATCAAACTTTGATGCTTGTTATCTCATAATTATGGATTTCACAGACAGGGTCACATATATGCTGTTCTTTACAACATTCAATTAATCAAAGAATCCTGAATCCTGAATTATTATCGTGGTTTCCTAAAAATATTAGGCAGCACTTTTCAATATTGATAAGAAGAAGAAATATTTATTGAGAAATTAAAACAGAAACAGAAAAGTTATTTTAAATAACTTTAAATAAGTTCTAAAATAAGTTTAAATACATCTATTTATTTAACTATTTACTATAATAATAAACATTTTAAATTGTAATAATATTTCACAGTATTACACATTACAGACTTCTTACCGACTTCTTATAAAAATCTTACCAACCCCAAACATTTGAACTGTAGTGTATTTATGTTTCAGAAATGATCTTATCTTGTTTTTGGGATGTTTAAATCTTTTTAATCATTTATATTTTGTAAAAATATATTTTTTACAATGCTTGTGTTTAAGGATAGCTCATACTTAGTAAACAAAGGTCCTGCATTGCTCGATAAAAACCTGTCAAAAACCTGATCTGAGTACCGGTAAATAGCAGCAGGGCTGGCGCGAGCCTGGCAGCTCAGGGTCACCTTGCCTTCTGGCATCCCCTCCGGGTAAATCAGACTAGACGGCTGCTCCTCAAACACAGGCCCACTGTCGTGACCTGACACACACACATCCCCACCTACAAAAATGTGCCCACCATTACTGTCTGTGAGAAACATTTCAACAAAGATTGTCACAAAATGCTTTTGAGTCAAAAAATGGTTCTTTATATATCAAATAATGGTCTTAGTGCATTCATTTTAACATGGTGACCCCCTGAATCACTCTTCAAAGGGTTTGAACCAACAGCCTTCTGGTTAGTTACCAGATGATTAACTACTAGACAACAGCACACTAAATGAAAGTCAAGGGTATGGTAAAGTGTCTGTGAGATAATCTAGCTGAAGTAGTCTTGTCATGCTCAGGTCTTTTGTACTGCCTCCTTTGACAGCTAGTGTATTGTGCCAAACAGACAGATACAGGGGGGTCGTTCGTGCCTAACAACTACAGCGTATTTGCACTCAGAGTGGGAGTGTACTCCATCCGGGGAAAGTCAGCAGGGGATACAAGCTGTCAGATATAATTGCATGCACTCAGATATTTTGACAGAACAGAGGGGAACAGGGGAGTTTGAATACCGTAAAGTCTCCAGGTAGCTGTGAACGCATATGATGCATTATGAGTTGGGTGAAGAATGAGTTTGGATTATATGGGACCGTGTGTGTATTTGTGTCAGTGTGTGAATCTGTGACTAGGATTTTGCTTTTCTACATTCAAATAAATGAGTGTTTCGAATGGATTTGAGACTGTGTATTAAAATGCAATTTGTGATGGATTAGAATATTGTAAAAAAAAAATCAGTATTAATCTGTTTTATTTTGTCGTGTTTTCCAAATAAAAAATATCTAAACATTCTTAAAACAAGACACACTAATTTTCGAGTAAATTGCAGATATAAATATTGTTTTCAGAGAATATACTGTACTGAATTAAGTTTAATTTTCTTTCCCATTGGTATGTAGTGATTAAACAAGTAAACAATTTCAAAGAAGAAAAATTAAGTGAATTCAAGATATATTATCTAAAAATAAGTTTTATTATCTTAATCATATTATCTTGTTTTCCAGTAAAAATATATATATATATTTTTAAAACAATCTTTAAAAAAATACAAAAATACTGATTAATAATTTATTTTTTCAGTCTCTATGTATGTGCAGACTTTTTGTTTGATTTATGCATTTGTAATTTAGAATTCACTGGGGTTCTGAATGCACAGGCGTGTATATATATGCATGTATGTGTGCAAATCAGTGTGTGTATGCAGTTCTGGTGAGACCCACAAGAGTTGAGAAGGGGAACCGGCTCCCCGGGAGCTTTTCTGCTCTGAGATTGCAGTGAAATTCAGTGGTGTGTTGGCTGCTTCCAGTAATGGGGATAAACAGCTCCAAACTGCCACTTAAATTCTTTTCCACTGAAGTCTCTATATATAGTTACTTCTCTGTACTAGACTAGAAACACAGTAATTGTTTTGTTAGCCAATTCCTTCTCAATGCCTGTGATGATACATCCGAACCTGGACATTTTTCTCAGTACAATGAATATGAGAATTGTATATATTCTCAAACCATTTGTTCCTTTCTTTGTCCATGTTTTGCTGTTTACACATTACAGATTTTCGAAAGAAATTCATACTTGTATTCAGTTAGGATTCATTAAATTGAATAAAAGTTAGTAAAGGCATTTATAATGTTACAAAATATTATAAATTCTGTTGTTTTGAACTTTCTATTAACTCAAAGAATCCTGAAAAAAATGTAGTACAGTTTCCACAAAAACATTAAGCAGCACAATTGTTTTCAACATTAGTAATAATAAAAAAAAAAGCTTCTTAAGCACCAAATCAGCATATTGATTTCTGAAGGATCTTGTGACACTAAAGACTGGAGTAATGGCTGCTGAAAATTCAGCTTTGCCATGACAGTAATAAATTACATTTTAAAATATGTTAAAACAGGAAAGTTAAATTGTAATAATATTTCACAATATTGCTGTATTTGTGATCAAATAAATGAGCAAACAATGAGCAATGCAGGTCTAGGACATGGGCAGAAACTGTTCTCTGATTGGCTGGCTGCACCTGTCTGTCTGGAAACAAAGTCTGATTTAAAAGTAGGTACATTTGAAGAAGTGAGCAGATTTGCTGAAGAACAAATATCTGTGAAATAACTTAGTACTTATAATTTTTGTATAAACTTGAATTCTAATTACAAAGTCTACAAACATTTCTGCATCTTCATTGTTTTGTATGCAGGCAGTTGCAGACCAACATTGCTGAGGCATTATTTTGCTTGGTCACTTATGTTGGTCCGATGGCGGCTCCTGGCCAGAATTCGCTGCAAAGTGGACCAGATTTTATGCCTGTGAGACTAGTACAACTTTGACTAGAGTACCATTTGCCAAGTTAATAGCTTTATGGACAAATGCACATTTTTATCAATGTTTAATGGGGCCTGGATTACTTCAGCCATCAAAAACACCTCTCAAGTAAATCAAATCCCTTCTGCCCACTGATCTACGATAACACAATGAATAATTAATCTGAATTTGTGCCCCCCCCCCCTCCTACTCCTCCCAGACATGATCAAAGTGACAACGTACATTTCAATGATGTTTCAATAAGAAAATGCTGGAACAGAGGGAATACAGAAAAAAACAACAACAACAACGGGTGAGTGGTAACGAAGTTTCACTAATGGGGGAAGGGCTGAGCAAAACTTACTAAGTATATTTGCAAATGGGATCTTGAATGAGATGAGATGATGGGAGACATCAGATCAGATCCTACTTACCCAATGCATAGCTCAGAGCCAGAGGGCTGAGAGAAAGCAGACACAACAGAATCCTCATCCTCCTACTGCAACCACACCCAGACGAGAGACGGAGGCCTTTCAGCTCCTGATGAAAAACCAAAAACCAGATGACTCACAAAAAAAAATAAAAATGAGGAGCATCCACCTTATTTTTAAATTAAGGTAATAGTTCACCCAAAAATAAAAATTCAGTCACACTTTAATTTGGGGACCAGTTCTCACTATTAACTCCGACTTTTGACTTGGTAAACTCTTAATTTGCTGCTTATTAATAGTTAATAAGATAGTTGTTAGGTTTAGGTATGGGGTAGGATTAATGGATCTAAAATATGGTCATGCAGTATAAGGCATTTATACATGCTTTTTAAGTACTAATAAATAGCCAATATGCTAGTAATATGTATGCTTCCAAATCTACATAACTTTCTGTCTTCTGTAAAGCACAAAAGAATATATTTTGAAGAATGTTGGTGACCAAACAGTTTTGGCGGCCATTGACTTCCATTGTATTGAGAAAAAGAAAACACTGTGAAATTTCCCAAAATATCTTCTTTTACCTTCCACAGAAGAAAGAAACTCATACAATTTTAGAGGTTGAGTACATAGGTGAGTACATGAGGGTGAGTACATAGGTACATAGGTTGCTGGTTAATATGTCAGGAATCTTCCTGTGGATATTCCTGTGTCTGTTTTACAACTAAAAATAATCATAACAGCCTTACCCAACCAATGTGCAGAGGCAAGGCTGTGTGTTTTCAATTGGCAACAAATTATGAGTTATTCTGACTGTATTCCTCTGACAGCCTGAAAATCTACTCTACATCGTCATATTCACAGCTTCCTTGCCCTTATGTGTCACCTGCTGATGCACGGCTCGGAGCCAGGTCTAATAAAATAGGGGCACGTGACTCAAATTGTCTTGCGGCTAAATTGACAAGAGAGAGCCGGGGAGCAGCTGTTTTGCACCGTTCGCCATCCTGTCCTCACATCTGATTTGAGTGTGCGGGATTGTTTCCTTCACTGTGCAGCATACCCCCCCCCAGTTCTGTATTTGGCAATTGCACATTTTTTTCCTGGCCCAAGTAACGACAATCACAGCAAGGGCTGCTACTCTGCAGTTCCTGGTATGACTGCAGGCAAAGCTGAGAACCACAGATGTGCTGTTTGTGATGAGCACTGCCCCTTGGAAGCATCCCAGCAGTCGTTTGTAGAGGTTTAAAAAAGACAGAAAGGGGCTTTCATCAGAATTTTTTTTTAATTACAACAAACAAGACTCTGATTGCCACCTGACTGAACTCAAATGCTTGTTTTATCAGCACTGCTTCGGTGTGTTGTCACAGTCTTTTCAATTGCACTCTACTTAGCACGGTATAATGTGCTGGCTGCCAGAATGTAGCTGACAGGATTTTTCCTCACGCTGCAGTAGATGTACTGTATGTATAAATATGAGAGGGCTGTTTGTCAAGGAACACACAAATCATCAAAGCTACAAATTTACAGTAAGTTCTGTTATGCTTTGATTTACCGTATAAAGACTCAAATACATACATAGCTAATAACATTTCTTTGTAGTCTATCTACCATTCTCTATCATCAGGGATAGTCTGGGACCCAACAACAGTGCATGTCACAAAATTAAAACTTGTTAAATATATTGATTTTACCTATACTGTTTTAATTAAAATAAAATATTTATTGTTATTTTTATTACTTATACATTATTTATTATTTTTTAATATTGCAAGAGCAACACATTAAATAACAAAATATACTGATTTTAACTATATTATTTCACATATATTTATACAGTACATTTAAAATAAATGTTTTTCTTAAATTGTTGTTTTCACATTGCAAAAGCAACCCTTTAATTAACAAAATTACACTACATTTTGATTGCACAAGATCTTTTGTATTTCTCAGGTTCACAGCTTCCTACAGTGAATCATGCCTCTTCAAACACTGTTCTGTTAAAATCCCTTGTTTTGCTGTGTCCATTTCAAATGTCAGAGCTGAGGAGAATCATAACAGCTCGTCCAGCCGGTATGAGGGCACACAGCTGAGTGATTTCTGTTGGCGACAAATTCTACACACAGAAACAGAGTGAGCCTGAAAATGAATATACTATCATATTGCTAAAGTATAGGGATGCACCGATGTATTGGCCAATAATCAGTATCAGCCGATAAAAGCAATTATCTGTACTATCGGCCTATTTAGTTTTGTCCAGGTTAAAGCAATAATAATGCATTAATGCAGCACGGTTAACGCAAGTTCTATTTGACCCCATGTACCACCCGTAGTTCAAGCCAGGGTTGCTAGTAGTGTTGGGCGATATGGCCAAAAAAATCATATATCGCTATTTTTTGGCTGAAATGCGATATACGGTATATATCTCTGTATTCTTTACATTTACATTTTCTATTTGGATTAAAAAATATATATATTTTTAACATTTGGCAGATATCATTCTGAATAATCGGACATCGGTATCGGCTGAGAAATTTTGTATCAGTGCATCTCTAATAAAGTACATTTAAAAAAAAAAGTAACTAAGTAAGAGGATTGCATTTAATTAACTGGATTTATATCACCTCTACTCGACATTTCTATTAATTTGTGCAGGGAGATGCTGCCATCATTGTGGCTTATATGGGCCAGTCCGTGAGATTTTCCCTCCCATTATATCAGATTATATATTTGCTTTGTATTGGTTTGGACATTCAAAACAAGAGTGCCCATCAGAATAAAGTCCTAATGTTCCCTATGGCCATTTCATCCCTGCCTAGTGCTTACCATCATACATTCATCTCTGAGTACTTCCTTTTCTCTATAAAAAGTCATGTTTCTTGTAGGACTCAAGGACTGCCTAGGGCAGGGTTCCTTGATAGGCGGCCCGCGGGCCATCAGATTTCATTTATCCAGTGAGAGAGAGACAGACAAAGACGATCTGGATGATTAAATTTCGAAACGAAATGCAAAAGTGCCTGTTTGGCAATATTTTGGATTTTGAAAAACATGTTGACTTTTTCTGTTTATCTGATTTTGGAAGTTTTTTTAAACATACGTTTTTTATTTAATTGGTTCCACATTGTTTGTTGATTTTTACTTTATTTAAACTTTGTGTCATTTATTTATTTTATTTGACATCAAGGTGTATGCCGTGCCTCCAAGCTTTCTTACTCGTTTTGCTAATAAACGTTTTACTTTCTTATTTATTTGGTTATATATTATACATGTTTACTTATTTCCAGTTTTGTATACCTATTTAAACTTTATGTAAGTTATTTGTTATTTTATATTAGGCATAGCCTGCCCTATAGCATGGTGTATTTTTATTTGTTTTGTTAATAAAAGTTCTATGTTTTATATATACGCTAAAGTGA
>NW_015557139.1:26883-27619 GCF_001515605.1 Sinocyclocheilus anshuiensis
ACAAGACAATCGCGGATGATTTAGTTTCGAAACGAAATGCAAAAGTGCCTGTTTGGCAATATTTTGGATTTTGAAAAACATGTTGACTTTTTCTGTTTATCTGATTTTGGAAGTTTTTTTAAACATACGTTTTTTATTTAATTGGTTCCACATTGTTTGCTGATTTTTACTTTATTTAAACTTTGTGTCATTTATTTATTTTAATTTGAAAGTGAAAGTAAAAGTAAAACGCGCGCACAGCTTTTACAAGCTATTTAAAAGCGAAGGAAAGCGAGGAAAAGAAGGAACGCCCCGCGGTGATACCGGTATTACCGGTGTTGTCACACGTCGATTAACCGGTGGGAAAATTTCCTCACCGTCACAACCCTACACCGGACGCGAGCGGCGCGGCGTGACTCGTTATAATCAGTGATGCTGTCTTCGATGCGGCACGACACGACAAATCCCCGAGAGTAAACTGCTGACTCGTTCTATTTATAACGTACTGACACAACGTTCAAATGATTTGCAATGCTTTGTCACTGCCGCAACATCGCAGAAAATAAAAATGTTCCTAAAATAGAATCCCATGTCGCTTATTGTCACGTGTCGCTGTCGCGGGTGGTTAGGACAAAAACTACAAGGAAAATATACTTTTTATCACATCGTGTCTGGTTGGGACACACGGTGTTACAGTTTGAGCCCCCTCCCCCCCAAAAATCAAAGCATAAAAATATTAATACTGACAAATCTAATA
>NW_015557140.1:0-5865 GCF_001515605.1 Sinocyclocheilus anshuiensis
ATGAGCAGGTGTATCAGGTAGAAACTGTTTTAACGCACGCATTTACCAGAATGAATTCTGCATAATGTCCATGAACGGTATAAACCATTTGTTTTAAAACCTGCTTAAAACGTCTTGAAATGATAAGCTTAGACTACATCATGACGCGCTTCAATCAACGATTGATATATTTCTACCGGATTATCTCCCAACCCTTAAATGAATATAGTTTGTTCAAACGCAAAAACAATATAAATCCAGTTAATAATCAAACTAACCTAAAATCTGTGTGGACGATGACACTGTTTTTATCTGCTCCGTGTGCCCGGTTCACTTGCTGTTCCAGCAACTTCCACTCCATCATCAGCTTTAGTAAAATAACCTGATAGCTGGGGAATTTACTAAATCATGTTTTTTATGTTGTTTGTATTTGAAGTTTTTCAAATACAAAACCAAATTCAAACTTTACGTTTCAATCTCAAATGGTAATGCATGGAATTTACGGGAAAGCTCAACTAAATAACAGCGCTAATAAGTGGGGGGCGTGGTGGCTTTGGCGATCGGCGCTCCAGTCAATCTACTCCACAGCCAATCACGGGCCCCCTCCTTGCTCGGGCCCCGGGGCTTCAGCCCAATGGTTATGGTTATAACCATTTAACCCGGGGCTTCAGCCCAATGGTTAAAACGGCCCTGGTCATATTGCGGACAGGATCCAAACCACTAGGTTTTTGAGCCTGGTTTGGTTTTATGAATATTAAAAAAAAGACTGGATAGATTTTTATCATTCTAAGATGGTTGTGTGCACACAGTTCTAACACACATTTCTGTCCAAACACCTTGTAAAAGTGGATTTTGCTTAATAGGTGCCCTTTAAATTGCAAGCTATGTTCTTAGCAGTCATAGTTACGTTGTCCCTGTTTCTGAACTGCTATATCTCGAGAGATATGTCTCACCTCAGCCTCGATGAGATTCTGTCCCTGGATGAACCTGGTGCTGATCCATTGTTTGAAACAGAAGCTCTCGGCAATCCTCCTGACGCAGATCATTCCAGAGCACCAGCCCGGCGGAGCATAAGACTGGCTCAGCATCAATTCAATATCAATTCAATATCTCTGAATGGCCTGTTCCAAGGATCCTGGAATATTTGTTTAAGCACACCATATCTCCTCTGACAGGTTTATCTCATGATGAACTATTTATCTTCCTCATCTCTTCCTGTGACTCAGCTTCAACTCCTACCCCATCGCTTAATTCAGCCCCGATGAAAGCTAAAAGTCAAAGGAAACACCTCGCTCCAGCATCCTTTTCTCCAGCTAAAAGACCTCGCATCAACCCTGAAGATTTTCCTACTGTCTCTCTGGATCCCGTGCTTTCTGCTCTTATTGAAATCAAAGAATACATCAATAAACTGAATAATAGAGTTTCAGCGCTTGAGAAGCCCAATCTTCTTACATCCAACATCCAAGCTTCAGCCACGCCTCTTCTCCAAGACACCTCCGCTGGTTCCTCCCAGGACTTCCTGCCATGTTACACCCTTTTCTCAGCTGCACCTGCAACATCTTCGGGAGCTCCATTCATCCCGCTGGCAGCAGCTATTCCTCCAAGCTTGAGGAACCAATCTCAGGTAACGACATCAACCTAGTAAAAATTTTTACTATGTTCTTCAGGGGTCTTAGATAAACATGTGGTAGACTGTGGCGATGTTTTGGTCATTTTTTAAAGAGTGTGACCCAAGACTTTCTAAAAGTTTGTCTCTAGCGGAGTCTAATGTGGCTTTTGGCATGTACAGAGACACTCTATGCGAGGTTTTTCCTAAGCAGAGGATTGAACTCGATACCTATTCAGCGATCATATCAGACCTGGCACTTAATTATGGAGGCTCTTTATTTTACGAATGCCATAAGAGTTTTTCAGCTAAGGCAACTCTATACCTTCAGCGTTTTAACCTCAAATTGGACTGGTCTGTTGTGGATCTCGAACTTATTAGCAGGCATTCATGGGACATAAAGCTATTTCTTGCTCTGTTTGTGGATCTTTTTCCCATTCTGCCAGCCTCTGCCCCCGCAAAACTTACCAGGAGTCTCAGGGGTCTCCAGTCAAGTTCAAAAAATCTGCTCCCGGGTCTAAATTCCCTGTTCGGAGCAAGGTGAAATATCAAGATAACTCACCTCACACGTGTTTTAATTTCAACAAATCTGTATTTCCTGACGTTAACTGTAAATTTTTACATGGTTGTGCTATCTGTGGCGATAGTCATCCTAGAGCCGTTTGTCCCCGCAGGTTCAAAGCTCCTCCCAAAAGATTAATAAACATCCATCAACTCCAGTCAACATTTCAGTATTGTCTGATAAATTATCTAATCATCCTTACCATTGTTTTGTTAATTTTCTAATTACTGATCTTATTCAAGGCTTTATGGCAGGACTTAGCCTACAGCTATTCCCTCTTCTACTTTTATTTAAAAAAATCTTCTGTCAGCCCTCAAAGAATCCGAAGTCGTAGACACGTTGATTAAAAAAGAATTTGACAGAGAATATCTCATCGGCCCTTTTAATTTTTCTCCTTTTCCTATATTTCGTATAAACCCGATAGTTATTGCTACTCATAAATATTATGGGAAAAAAATATTAATTATGGATCTTTCTTCTGCACATAACAGCCATATTCCTAGCATTAATAGTTTATTCCCTGAAGATATATTTTCCCTCGTGTACACTTCTGTAGTACCACGCCATTCAATTAATCAAATCCACGGGAAGAGGTTCGTGGCTCGTGATAGCAGATATTACTGATGCCTTTAAAATCATGCCTCTGCATTCCTCTCAATGGCCTTTTTTCGGGATTAAATGGAGATCAAAAATGTATTTCTCAGTGCATCTCACCTTCGGCTGCCGTAGCAGTCCTAAGATCTTCGATTGCCTATCCGAAGCGCTTTGCTGGATCCTCCTTAATGTCTATAAACTCCCATGTGTTCTCCATCTACTAGATGATTTCTTAGTGATTGACTTCCCCAATTCTCCTCCCGAACGGTGCATTTCTAAACTTAAAGATTTTTTAAATGTTCCACTCTCTGAGGAAAAAACATTCAGCCCTTCTACCTCCCTTGAGATCCTAGGCATAATCTTAGACAGTAAATCCATGCATCTCCCGTCTGAAAAACTGGATCGCATTAGACAAATCATGTCCTCGTTTTGCTTTTCTTCCATTTCTAAGCGAGACCTGCTGTCTCTCTTAGGACACCTAAATTTTGCCATGCGTATAATCCAGCAAGGCCAAGCTTTCATTGCAAGATCCTAGATCTATCTAAATATGTACATAATCGTCATGATACTACATTGTTAGATCAAGGCTCTCTCTCTGATTTGCATTTCTGGTCTATTCTTCTTAATGACTGGAATGGCTTTTCTTTCTTTTATAACCATTCATTTGAAACCTCTTTCTCCCTTAATATATCTACTGACGCCGCTCCCTCCGTCGGATTCGGTGCAATTTTCGGAAATTCATGGTTCGCTGACTCCTGCCCAGTCAACAATTTGATCTTACAATGATGTCACCATGATTTCTTTCTTTTATAACCATTCATTTGAAACCTCTTGTTTTGAGCCTTGGGGCCCAGAACGTCTTCTGTCGTGCCAGTGGTTGCAATTACGTGCGGCAAATGGCTTGTCAATACCATATATCGGGTATCTAGAGTTGGATATCGAACTCTGTGGATTGCTACTTCCAAGGTGTGGGGTGTTGGTGATCAGAGACCCCCCTGGTGGACAGGTTAACCAGATCCCTGGGGTTTTGGGTATGAATGTCTTGGGCCGTTGCTACCGGGAGCTTTTTGGCCAGTATGGCCCTGCCCTTTTTGAGGTACCGGCTGTGTTGCAGGCCCCTCATTTTGTTACGCAGGCTCTGCAATATTGTCAGGTAGATGCTAGTTCTGCTCTACCAACCAGGGGCCAGGTTAAGGTTCGGGGTCGTTGTGTGAACCGCATCTCTGGGGGTACCTTGAAGTTGGTGGCTGCCACTTGCTCTGCTCAGTATTGTAATGGGACTGCTTTGTTGGAACCCCCGGAGGCAGGCCTTCCAGCTGGGTTGTTAGTGTCCTCTGCTCTGGTGAAGGTGGACAGAGGAACAGTCTACATACCGGTGGTAAATGTTGGTATAACTGATATCGTCCTTTACCCACGTGTGGTTATTGGCACGTTAGAGAAACAGTCTACATACCGGTGGTAAATGTTGGTATAACTGATATCGTCCTTTACCCATGTGTGGTTATTGGCACGTTGAGTCACGTGGATGTGGTAAGTTTGCCTTCTGAAGTTAAGGAGGTTCAAACAGCAGTAGTGTCAGCCAGCACTCAGGCAGTCTTGGTTACCCCGGTGCGTGATCAGATTGACTCCTTGGACTTGTCCGTGTTGTCAATGGCCGATCAAGTGAGAGTTTGGAGCTTGTTGTTCAAGTATGAGTCTGTCTTCTCCGCATATGAGGGGGACCTGGGTTGTACAGACCTGATCTCTCATGACATTCCCCTTGTAGCTGATTCCCCTATTAGGCAGCGACATCGACGAATACCTCCATCTGAGTATGAGGTCGTAAAGACCCATATTAACCAACTTCTCGAGGCACAGATAATTAGGGAGAGTAGAGAGTAGTAGGCATCACCGATTGTGCTGGTGAGGAAGAAGGATGGTGGTCTCCGGTTATGTGTAGACTACAGACTACCGAATGCAAACACGAGGAAGGATGCTTTTCCATTACCCCGTATCGAGGAAACCTTGGACTCACTGGCGGGTGCTCAATGGTTTTCAACCATGGATCTTGCCAGTGGGTACAATCAGGTCCCTGTTACAGAGGGGGACAGGTATAAGACCGCCTTCTGCACCCCATTCAGTTTATTTGAGTGGAACAGGATGCCCTTTGGGCTGTGTAATGCGCCGAGCACCTTCCAGCAGTTGATGCAGAGGTTATTCGGGGATCAACAGGGGCAGTCTCTCCTTCTGTACCTCTATGATATTGTCGTATTTTCTACCTCAGTTGATCAACATCTGGCTCGGATGGAGATGGTCTTGAATAGGCTGCAGAGGGAAGAGCTAAAGGCGAAGTTAGGGAAATGATTTTTTTTTCCAACCAGAGGTCAGGTATTTGGGTCATGTGGTCTCCTCTGAAGGGGTTGCTACTGACCCAGGTAAGATTGAGGCAGTGACCCAATGGCGTTGCCCTACTACTGTAAGTGAGGTGTGGTCCTTTCTGGGATTTGCCAGTTATTACCGCCGGTTCGTGGAGGGGTTTGCCAAATTGGCTGCACCCCTGCACGGACTGGTAGCGAGGCTGTCAAACCCGAAGGGTATAAAGCATACCGGACAAGATTTTGTGGCGGCCTGGTCTGTACAGTGTCAACAGAGCTTTGAGGAGCTGAAGGGGCGACTCACCACTGCCCCAATGCTTGCCTATGCTGATTTCACCTTGCCTTTCATCCTGGAGGTGGATGCCAGTTATGGGGGGCTGGGGGCAGTCTTGTCCCAGGAACAGAAGGGTAAGGTGAGACCTATAGCCTACGCTAGTCGTGGTCTTCGGCCCAACGAGCGCAATATGGACAATTATAGCTCAATGAAGCTTGAGTTCCTGGCGCTCAAGTGGGCCATTACAGAAAAGTTTAGGGAATACTTGTTGGGCCACAAATGTGTGGTGTTCACTGATAACAACCCCCTCAGCCATATAGGTACTGCCAAGCTGGGCGCCACTGAACAACGATGGGCAGCCCAGTTGGCTGCCTTTGATTTCGAGATCAGGTACAGGTCAGGTCGTAGCAATAGGAATGCAGATGCCTTGTCTAGGCAGAATCCATCAACAAAGGAAGATGTGCAATGCCTGATTCCAGGGTTGGCTATCCCAGAA
>NW_015557140.1:8477-10783 GCF_001515605.1 Sinocyclocheilus anshuiensis
ACTACTCACACCGTGAGGATCACAGTATGAGGATCGTGTGAACTCACAATGATTTCACTTATTACTCACACCGTGAGGATCACAGTATGAGGATCGTGTGAACTCACAATGATTTCACTTATTACTCACACCGTGAGGATCACAGTATGAGGATCGTGTGAACTCACAATGATTTCACCTATTACTCACACCGTGAGGATCACAGTATGAGGATCGTGTGAACTCACAATGATTTCACTTATTACTCACACCGTGAGGATCACAGTATGAGGATCGTGTGAACTCACAATGATTTCACCTATTACTCACACCGTGAGGATCACAGTATGAGGATCGTGTGATGTCACTGTGATCATCGCATGATCTCACGTGTTGACTGGGTGGCCCTCAGAAATCCTAAATCTGCCGGACGACATTAAATTAACTGCCCTGTTTGAATTTTATCCAATCATGATAGCCTGCTTGCTTTGGGGGGATCAATGGAAAAGAAAGAAAATCACTGTTCTTTGTGATAACGAAGCCGCTGTCAATATTATGAGTAAAGGCCGCTCTGACGTACCATTCATTAATAGGTTTATCAGATGTATTACCTGGTCTAGCGTTATGAATAATTTAATTATCAAAGCCTCATATATTCCAGGCCTTCTTAATGATAATGCTGATGCTCTTTCCCATTTTAAATTTCAGGAATTCTGCGCTCTTTGCCCCGATGCGCTTCCATCCAGCCTGACCTGCCCTCCTTTTCATCTCGCGGTCCTAGATTAAATAAATTTTCCTCCTATATGGATTCGGTTTTTAAATATATGAGGTTGGGAATGACTAAATCTACACTAAAAGCCTACGATTCAGCTTGCTTTTACTTCACTCTTTTCTGTGCTGCTTATACCTTTTCTCTTTGTCCAGTAAATATAGATGTTGTCTGTGCATACATAGTACACTGTTTTGAATCTCGCAAGCTCCATCAAATATCTATTAAAGCTTCTCTAGCAGGTATTCAGTTTCACCTACGTTGTAGGGACCCAAATACGCCCAGTCTTTTAAACCATCCCCCCATTCGTCTCCTCCTTCAAGATTCTAAAGATAAACACCTTCCTCTCACTCTGCCTCTTTTACATAAACTATTCCATCGTCTAAGTCTTGGGGTTTTTGGCTCTTATACTGACCTGCTATTAGAAACTGCCTTCCTCACTGCCGTTTATGGATTTCTGAGATGTGGGGAATTCACTTGTAATACACTTTCGTTTAATCCAGCCAGCGATCTCACTATATCTGATATCACTACTATACATATTTTACTTTAAGCATTAAACATTCTAAGACTGACAAGTTTCATAGAGGAACTTTAATCATTATATCTAGTTTTAATTCAGTTTTCTTCCCTTTTTTATCCATGTTTTGTTTCCTGAAATCCCGCTGCCATGCCGCTCCTGATGATCCCCTATTCCTCACCGCTGACGGCCTTCCTATGACGAGATGCTGGTTCGTCAAAAAACTGAAACTGCTGTGCCAACTCTGCGGTCTCAACCCAGAAGTCTACATGCCTCACTCCTTCAGGATTGGTGCAGCTACTACTGCAGCTCTGAAAGTGCCTTCTGCTACTCTGAAGGAAATGGGACGGTGGTCCTCATCAGCCTACGAAGGTTATATTAGACCTAATGCTAAAGACATTCTAAATGCCCCAAAACTGATAAGCTCTTGAATTTCTAATCTATTGCAGGTGCTGTGTTTTGACTGAGGAGGGGGTTTTCTTCTTTACCACGTATTGTCAGTGTCAACAACTATCGTGGACCATTAAACAATTATTGCGGCGAAACTCATGTTCTTAAGCATGTGCTATACGTCCGCTTCTTAGATTAAGCCAGTCGGCAGGGTAGCCAAGGCTCACATTTTCAGGTCTTTAAGAGTAAGCTGGTCGGCACAGTAGCCAAGGCAGACATTTTGGTAAGTCACTAGATTAAGCCATACGGCATGGCAGCCCGGCACACACAATTATTGTTCACTAGAGTAAGCCGGTCGGCAAGGTAGCCGAGGCACACAGCTAGTACCCTGCCAAAACCAAACTTAATTACATGCACATTCATATTCTAATAAATGTGTTTTTATCTCCGAGAGTTCTCATGACTGAAATGCAGTAATTCTCTGTGTGTGTGTGTGTGTGTGTGTGTTTTTTTTAAATTCCAATTTATTTTTGGTTCATTTTAAGCCACCAATAGTAATTTTTAAACAACCCAGCGTGTTGGGTCAAACATTTGAGGCAAACCAGCTGGGTTTGTCCATATTTGACCCAGCGCTGGGTTGGCAAAACA
>NW_015557140.1:10802-13815 GCF_001515605.1 Sinocyclocheilus anshuiensis
CTCTGATCCTCACGGTGTGAGTAGTATGTGAGCTCATTGTGAGATCAAATTGTTGACTGGGAATAACCCAAATTGGGTTGTGTTTAAGCATTTTTAGAGCACAGTTATGCCAAAAGAGTATGCTGTCATATTTGATGCCATACCCCAGCAAATACAATTTGTAGGAGCTTATGGATGTGATTCTTCTGAGGCAATATATGTTAAATGTTCCTAGGAGACGTTGATATTCTTAAACACAGTTGTACTAATAAATATAGGAATATTATAACAGCTGATACAGGTCAAAAGCTTATTGTGGACCAGTGTATTTAGAATTGAAATAAAGCTTGGCGTGTTTGTGAAATATACTCTTTAAATGATAAAGTAAAAGAGGCTATATTTAAAATGTTTCATGGTATATGCAGCTAAAAGTGTGTTAGAGAGATTTAATATGGATATTGATTATTCCTGTGATTTGTTTGCTCAGTCGAAAAGGAGTTCATATTACCCATCTATTTTGAAATTGTGTCTATACAAGGATTTTGTTTTTTGGGTGGATATGGAAAATTTCACATACATAAGAAGAAGGTCAGGGTCCAAGCCAAATTTCATCCATTTTCTTCAGGAGACAATGACTACTGCATCAGTTTGGAGAACATTGTTAATAAAAAAGCAAACAAGAACTTGTAAAATTTTCCACAAATATATACAGTTGTTGATTACTGAATAAATGGTTTGTACACTCTTCTGCATTATTGTTGTATATTTTGGTCTGGTTAATTAAAAGAAGAAAAAGAACCGCCACACACTGCTTCGGTCTGTGCAGCGCTGCATGAAGTCGAACACATCTATTTGTACCACAACATGATCGCTGTACCACCTGACCACTGCAGATTAATTTCACAGTTGATAGTGTCACCATAGAAACGCACAATCCTCTCATAATTAGGCTACCTTAATTATTATGACATAGTGTGAACGCAGCATTCAGCTCATCCAACCCCAATCTAACACACCTGAACAAGCTAATCAAGGTCTTCCAGTCAGATTACTAGAAAGCTACAGGCAGGTGAGTTTGATCAGGGTTGGAGTTGACCTGATCTCCTTGGATCTTTAAAACCCCATTATACAGAGCTTGATATTGCAGCAACACGTTTAGTTGTTTTAGTTTTGCGCGTGTCGCTGTCTGCTTTTCCTGACGCACCAATACAGCGCATTTTTCAGCAGAGATCATTGTGAGATTGCAAGTTGGGAGAATGACAGCTCGAGTGTATTTCTCATTAATTGCTGTTTTATCGTGTCTGTTCGGATACTTGAGCATAACAGAAGCTACTCATGGACAAACCACAGGTGAGAAGATCTGTTGACTTCATTACGCAGCCTGAAGAAATGCAGAAATAAGTGACACACAGTATTTGAAAGTAACTAACACAGTTTAGGAATAAGTAGTAGGTTTTGAAATGCTTTTGATTGGAAGCAGATAAATGTCCAACTTGCATGAATAAGATGCTGGTAGCACAATCTGATAGGTAGCACAAAATGCTACCTATCTTTTTAATGGAAGGTAGCACAATTTGAGCGGGTAGCACAAATCGTCAGAACACTGGCACGCAACGCTTCGGTCTGCACAGTGCTGCATGAAGTCGAACACACCTATTGGTACCACAACATGATAGCTGTACCACCTGACCACTGCAGATCCATTTTGCAGTTGATAGTGTCGCCATAGAAATGCTCAATCCTCTCGTAATTAGGCTACCTTAATTATTATGACATGGCGTGAACGCAGCACACACCAATTCAGCGCTTTTTCCAGCAGAGATCGTTGTGAGATCGCAGGTCGAGAGGATGACAGCTCGATTGTATTTCTCGTTGATTGCAGTTTTATCGTGTCTGTTCGGATACTTGAGAATAACTCATGCTATTCAGAGACGAACCACAGGTGAGAAGATCTGTTGACTTCATTTCACAGCCTGAAGAAATGCAGAAATAAGTGACTCTCAGTCTTTGAAAGTAATTAACACGGTTTAGGAATGAGTATGTCCACGCAGTGAAGCCGGGTCAATGTCCCCTACCGGAGATGATTCCTCTGTGTGCTGAAAGCTGTTTCCATGATGGCCAGTGTCCTGCCACACAGAAATGTTGCCCAACCACCGGTGGCTTTGCATGCAGTGAACCACGTGGTCAGGGAATCAGCTTTGGTCAGGGCCAGGGAAGCGGCCTTGGCCAGGGAAGCGGCCTTGGCCAGGGAAGCGGCCTCGGCCAGGGCCAGGGAAGCGGCCTCGGCCAGGGCCAGGGAAGCGGCCTCGGCCAGGGCCAGGGAAGCGGCCTCGGCCAGGGCCAGGGAAGCGGCCTCGGCCAGGGCCAGGGAAGCGGCCTCGGCCAGGGCCAGGGAAGCGGCCTCGGCCAGGGCCAGGGAAGCGGCCTCGGCCAGGTTGGCCAGGGTCAGGGAAGCGGCCAGGGTCAGTGCCAGTGCCAGGAACAGGGAAGCGGCCAGGGAAGTGGCCAGGGTCAGGGGCAAGGTCAAGGCCAAGGACAGGGAATCGGCTATGACCAGGGAAGCAGTCAAGGGAGTGGTATGTGATGTGGTCATTGAAATGGTCATGGGAATTTTGCATTACATTTACTGGAGTTCTTTTCCATTAAGTGCTTTATTCATATGGCATGTTTTCCCTGTTTGCTCAAACAGTTTATTATTATTATTATTATTATTATTACTATTATTATTTTTTTTTAAAAAAATTTTTCACCTCCTCAAATAAAAATAATTGCGTGATTTGAATAGTTGGCGTTTTTGGTATCATTTTTAGCTTGTTTTTCATGTAACTGCTTTCTGGTGTCAGTGCTTTAAGTTCCTCTCCCTGAGACCTGGGGGCTAGTTTCATAAAACTAGTTTACCAAATAAGCCAGGCTTATTTCAGTTATTCTGACTTATTGTCACTTGATTTGGTTTCATAAAGTACAACCCAGTCTCATAAAAATACGTACCTCTGGGTGCTTTTCTGCAACACCGTTTTTACGTACCTTACTGCAC
>NW_015557140.1:16089-17684 GCF_001515605.1 Sinocyclocheilus anshuiensis
ATAAAAATAATTGCGTGATTTGAATAGTTGGCGTTTTTGGTATCATTTTTAGCTTGTTTTTCATGTAACTGCTTTCTGGTGTCAGTGCTTTAAGTTCCTCTCCCTGAGACCTGGGGGTTGTTTCATAAAACTAGTTTACCAAATAAGCCAGGCTTATTTCAGTTATTCTGACTTATTGTCACTTGATTTGGTTTCATAAAGTACAACCCAGTCTCATAAAAATACGTACCTCTGGGTGCTTTTCTGCAACACCGTTTTTACGTACCTTACTGCACATTTTGCCGCAGTTTCAAAGAGAAATGTCCACTGAGTGGTGCTAAGACACGGGTTCAATACGTGAACCCTGGCACGTTTTTATTACGTTGATTATAGGTACGTATTGCGGTGGTTCAGAATTCAAATATCCGGGGACTGTCGTTAAAAGTTAATGCTCTATCGTGTTGGAAATATGCCCTACACCAGTGATTTTCAATCCTGGTCCTGGGAACCTACCACTTTTATGTATGTCTCTCTTTTCTGACACAGCGCAGTTCATTGATCTCTCTCCTAATGAGCTGATGATCTGAATCGTGTGTTAAATAAGGGAGACATGCAAAATGTGCAGAGCGGTGGGTCCCCAGGACCAGGATTGAAAACCACTGTTTTATAGAATTATTAAAAAGCATTGCAGTTTGTCCTGTTGTCGCTGAAATTACCCCTAAACCTACCCGATAGGGTTAACAAATGCAAAACTGCAATTTGAAAACTCATTTGTTGATGCAACCGTGTCATTTGAACTAGCATGCAGATTTGAACTGTTTTGTCGAACCGTAGTTACACAGGATTTGAACCGGAGCTCCTCGCCTCTCAAGTAAGTCTCCGTACTCCATGAGCTTCCGAACAAACCTACCGTCGATTGAAAACCCATTGATATGAAGCTGGATATGTGTGGTGCTAATGTTCAAAAGCATCAGTTTTCAAATCTCCCAGCATATTAAAATTGTTTTGAAGTAATAACATGATATTCTTCAAGTAATTGTGACAATTATGCTTCATTAATTGAAACTCTGTAAATGTGTGTGAAAAGGAATAAAAGGTGTTGGAGTTTTACTGCCTCTAGTGTTCATTTCTTTTGGAAACTGCAGTGATATGTACTTATTGGTATACGTATTTCGTGTCTCGCGAAAATGTGCCCCTGGGTATGTTTTTGCCATGAGACCAGGTTGCAAAATTACCATAACTCAAGCTCCGTCACTCTGGCAACTTGTGCTGGGAAACTAACTTGGTCCGGAGCAGGCTAATGCCGAGTTCACACTGCACTATTTTCAAAGTTGTCGGGTCACTGTCGTTTTCACACTGCACAACTATCTGAGGTAGCAGTCAGTCGCTGCTGTGTTCACATTGCACGATGGATCGGCGACCGGAGGTTACACACTGTGTGACTTTACAATAGGAAGAATCGCAGACAACTCTGTCTGGTACGCAAACTACGTTTCACAACAAAATACACGTGAGAAGTGATAAGGAAATAATGAGAGAACCCACGTGTGTCAGACCGGAGTTCTCCAGCAAGACTGGAATTATTTAAAAAATATATATATAGCCCGCAAATTGTC
>NW_015557141.1:0-2848 GCF_001515605.1 Sinocyclocheilus anshuiensis
AGCTTGTAACACTCCAAAGAGAAAGGAAAACTTGAAACCACATCATATGACCACTTTAAAGGAATGCTCGTTCATGTAATGACAAATACAACCACATGGGATCTTTGTTAAAGGAATATTCTGGGTTCAATAAATGTTACGCTCAACAAACAACATTTGTGGACAGTGTTATTTTAGTATTTTTATACATTATTATAAAATGTATTCATATTTCAAACTAACTTTTATTTTTAGATTTTCAGTTTTAACAATCATTTTGTTATGTGTATTTGTCATTTTTCCTAGTTTTTGTTGTTGTTTTGTTGTAAAAATATTTCTATTTAACTTTTTTTATTTTGGTTTTAGTTTTAGTCATTTTAGTACGTCAACTTAAATGAACGTGAAAAATGTTTTCTTTGCAATTAACTGAAATAAAATAAGACAAATTCATCAAACATTTATAATAATTTTTTTATAATATTTTTTTAATTTCATATTTTCATATTTAATTAAAATGTAATGAACTTTTATTTTTTATTTAATTAAAATAAAAATTGTAACCTAGAAAAATGTAAACCTAGTGTTTGTAGCATTATATTGATTACTAAAAAAATTATTTTGACAATTAGATTATTTTAAAAAACAAACAAACAAACAGAGGCACTTACAATCCAAGTGAATGGGGCCATTTTGTAAGATTTAAAAGCAGAACCATGGTACATGTCCATTAATTATTCTGTTAAAACATATGTATTATTTGAGCTGTAAAGCCATTTTAGGCATTGTCATGGGAATTGACATTATTTCACACAGAAAACCCAACCACACTTATTTTCACACTAAAAGTATTTAAAAGCTCAATAGTAGAGTATTTTAATGTTTAAAACGTCACTTCCATTTTCAGTTCCATTGTATTTGTCATTTTTATTAGTTTTTGTAGTTTTAATATATTTCTATTTAACTTTATTTTGGTTTTAGTACGTCAACTGAAATGAAAGAAAAATTTTTCCTTTGCAATTAACTGAAATAAAATAAGACAAATCCATCTAATATTTATACAAATTTATTTATAATAATATTTTTTATTTCATATTTTCATATTTAATTAAAATTTAATGAAAAAAAACTTGGGGCCAAGATTTAAAAGCAGAACTATAGTGCAATTAATGTTCTAAAAGTACATTAATTCTTCTGTTAAAACATTATTTGAGCTGTAAAGCCATTTTAGGTGTTATGTTGTCATGGCAACAAAGTTGTAAAATTTGGTAAATTTACATAAAATTTGGTCAAATTGGAATTTACATTATTTCACACAGAAAACCCTGTCACACTTTTTTTCCACACTAAAAGTATTTAAAGGCTCAATAGTAGAGTATTTCATTGGTTAAAACATCGCTTCCATTTTCAGTTCCATTGTAAGTCACTAGTTTTGCTTTTTTTTTCTTTTTTTTTTAAACCAAAGGACACATTTTTATGGTAATCAGTGTTATGTCACAAGTGTGTAATATACTCCTTTATACATACAAAAACCAACATTTATTGTCAATGATAAGAGCTAAAGTGTTATCATTTGGCCATAGACTACAGTATACACTGTAGCATTGTGCTGTAATGCTATAGAATCGTCCCTGCTGTGGGTCACATACTCAAGATTTACTATAGATCTGAGGTTGTAAACTAGGGTAGACACCTACTTAAAGAATGGAGTGAAAGACCATCATCCATCTATTACTGCTACTCATTGGCTTTCCATACAATCACAAACCATAAAGAATGGTAAAAACAAACAGCACACACCACATATGCACACACACTCTCGCGCACACATACACACACACACACACACCAGCCCGGCGGGAAGCAGCAGGCTCTTCTTGTAGCAAAGACTGTATCAGTGCTCAAAGCCTGTGAGTAGCTCCCTCTTATCTGGGTTATTCTGCCTAATCCCATCACAAGACAAATCCCCTTTAGCCAAACACACACACAAATGCACCAATGTCCATTAACACAGATAACAGGTTTGCACAACTCAAACCACCTCAGTCAGACAGTTGTGGCTGCACCCAAATAGTGTACATCACATGTGATCCTTGTTTTTTTTTTATGTCTGTTGGAGAAGGGGAGAAGATGGATAGAACGAGGGTGAGTGGGGGAGGAGGATGAAGTTGAATGGGGGGCTCTCCAGGATCAGAGGCCAGTGGGGCCTCCACTGACAGGACGCCGCAGGGGTCACCAGGGCTTCTTCTGGGAGCTGAGTGTACCACAAAAACAATCCCTGTTTCACCCTCACCAACCAGAGAGGACACGGATGATACTAATCGAATATCACAAACCAACTAATTACCTACTAACATTTTTAATGCTCAGAATTCAGCTGACAGCTAAATATCAGCTGTCTCATGTGAGTAAAATGGACATCAATTTTGATAATTGTTCACATACACAGTAAAAGTATTGAGATACTAATTTAATGTAGCATAACTCAGATACTTTGGTGTTAAAAGAAACTGATTTTTGAAACTTGTGGCTTTTGATTGAAGACTTTGGTATCTTGGCAAATCTGAGCAGAGTTTCAGTTTCTAAAATTCTAGAAGAGACACATGAGGTTACTAGTTAAAAACATCTGAAAAGCAAGTTTCCATGTAGTTCCCATTAAAAATCATTGTAAAGGTTTCTGAGAAACAGCAGGGGGTTTGTGTAAATAAATAAATAATACAAAAATAAAAAATGAAACACTAGAAAATTAAAAATATTTTATTTACCCTACAGTTTAAAGGTTTGAGGTTGGTAAGATTTTTTATAGCCTATATATATATACAGTGGGTACGGAAAGTATTCAGACCCCCTTAAATTTTTCACTCTTTGTTAT
>NW_015557141.1:4363-5978 GCF_001515605.1 Sinocyclocheilus anshuiensis
AAAATGTCACCTCTGATCGATTTAATGCATCTTTGCTCAGTAAAAGTATTAATTTCTTTCAAGAAAATCTTACTGATCCCAAAACTTTTGAATGGTATCATATTTATCTGTATGTCATGTGACCATATACATGCAAATACACTGTTAAAGTATTGAAATATTAACTTAAACATTTCAGGAGGTACAACATTTTAAATCAAAGGGGTTTGGATGAAAAAGTTTGGAAATTCATTTTAAGATGTAACAGATACTGAAGAGAGTTCATTTTTGAGAATATGTTCCTGATTCAGTTCCTTTAGTCTCACTGCTGCTCTGAGTCTCAAATCCTGACAGTTTAACAGCTCAATCCATCTGCATATTCCTGAGGTGTTAATGTATTACCAGAGAGAATCAACAGATGCCCAGCAGTCAAATTAAAACCTGTCCAATAAAATCTGCACACTGTGTGTGGCCGGTAACGCTCGCGCACACACACTCGGACGGAAGGAGCAGTGAGGCATGTTGCTTTGTGCTTAGCACTGCTTTGTGCTGACAGCAGGAGAACACAGAGGAAAAACTGAGTACACATTGTGCACACAGAGGAAACCTGATATTCCTGTTCCCAGCAGAGCACAGGCACCACACAAACACTCACAGATTCACTCACTGCTCACACAAATAAACACAACACACACCTTTTTTCCTGGTGTTACTTGGGCGTTTCTGAGATGAATGCTCAAATCAAATATTTACAGCATACAGGACGTACCCCAATGATAATGTACCTCCAACTGTATTGCATTTTCTCTACTGATGGCAAAAATGACAAGGGATTCCAGATTACGTTTAGGACTGGTTTATTCCCTCTTCGCCTGGGGAAAAAAAAATGATATATATATAAAAGTTTGCATGGATGGATGGATGGATATTTCTAAAATGTTATTTATTTATTATAATTTTAATAAAAATGTGTAGTCTCAAAAAAATTAATCTCTCAAAAATGTGATCACAACAACTCCAGTTGTCTCAACTTTGAAAGACAAGTCTTTGAAAGACAAAGTTGTTTTCTCTTGGTCTGAACGTCAAGTGTAATACATAAATTGCTGCATCAAGGATGACCTTTTTTTTTTTTTACTTTAATCAGGCACTCACTATAGCTAAAATAGCTGTCAGTCAGTGCTAGAACATTTCCACGAAAGTGTCTGATATTTGAGGACGCAACAACTTTATAACCACAGACACATGTGGTTAATTTCATAACCAGCAAACCCAAGTAACCAAGATGTCTGCATGCTTATAGAATCATGTTGATTTTTTCTCATAAGCAAAGTCAAGACTACAAGAAAACAACTTATGTTAAATTGAGATCGCAAAAAAATAAGGCAAGAATGCACAGCCTCTTTTCCATAATATCTATATATCTATTATACTCATAGTTACACCATTAGTTGTAGCACAGTAAGCTTGCAGAGAAAACTGTGACAGAGCAGTTTAACAGGTATCACTCATAAGCATGCAGGTCTGAAACTCATTCAGACTAGGGCTGTGCGATATTGAAGAAAAATGCGATATGCGATATCTCATTAAATAATGCGATATGCGATACGATAATGCTTAAAGTGCCACATGCTCAGAT
>NW_015557141.1:9273-51221 GCF_001515605.1 Sinocyclocheilus anshuiensis
GATGTTGAAAATGTCTGTGAAGACATCGGTGAGTTCCACTGCACAGTCTCTCAGTACATGCCCAGGAATGTTGTCAGGACCCGGAGCTTTGCGTGCATTGATCCTGTTGAGGGATCTCCTCACGCTGTCCGGGGACAGCGTAGTCACCTGGTCGCCGGGAGGAGGTGGAGTCTTCTGTGCAGTGGTGCTGTTTTGTGCCTCAAAGCGAGCGAAGAAGACGTTCAGCTCTTTCAGCAGGGAGATGGTGCTGTCACAGGTGCGTGGTGGGGGCTTGTAGTCCGTAATGGTCTGTATCCCCTGCCACAGGCTCCGAGTGTCTCTGCTGTCGCTGAAATGATGGGCTATCCTCCTGGAGTACTGTCTTTTTGCCTCTCTGATGCCGCGGGAAAGGTTGGCCCTAGCTGTCTTCAGGCCCACCTCATCTCCAGCTCTGAAGGCAGCGTTCCGCATCTTCAGGAGTCCGTAGACCTCCCCTGTTAGCCACGGCTTCTGGTTGGCCCGGACAGTGATGGTCTTTGTGACTGTTACATCATCAATGCACTTGGTGATGTAGGCAGTGACAGTCTCTGAGTACTCCTGGAGGTCTGTGGTGTTATTGTATGTTGCAGCCTGCTTAAACATATTCCAGTCAGTGGTGTTAAAACAGTCTTGAAGAGCCTCTGACGACCCTTCCGGCCACACTTGTATCAGTTTGTGAACTGGTTTGGTGACTTTAACGAGTGGTCTGTATGCAGGCATTAGCATGACAGTGATGTGGTCTGAGGCACCGAGGTGGGGGAGGGGGAGGGCCTTGTAAGCTCCTCTCTGGGTGGTGTAAACAAAGTCTAGAATGTTGTTTCCCCGAGTTGGAAAGTCTATGTGTTGGTGTATTTTTGGGAGTGTATATATTGCACAGCCCTAATTCAGACAGACACACTGTGTTCAGGCTGAGCATTTGACAGTCATGCAGCACAATGTGCAAACAGCTCGCATCTTCCACAACAATCCCAGTGTGTGTCTAGGAAACGGTCACTCTACTGAGCCTTTTCAAAGCAGCTTACAGCCGCGGCCCGGACCATGGCCGGCACACGTGTGAAACGTGCATTCTCACGCACGCTAATGCACACAAGCTCGCAGGCCTGGCCCAGACACACTCTCTCAGAGTCTCAGCCAGAGTGCATTGGTTCCCATACGCAGAGGGGGGCATGTGTGTGTGCGCAGCAACCCTCCCAGTCAGCTGGACTTCAGCACATTTACTAGAGCAGCACACCTGCGTACTAACAGCTGAGAGACACATTGTTCTACCTGTCTCCTTTCAGGATTGTCACTGCATTCAATTATAAAGCTTATGTACAGTCTGTCCTACACAGTCATTACTATAAAACAGCATATATTATATAAAATGTGGGGAACAGAAAAAGTTTTTCCTGCAAGATCTTCCTTCTTTAAAAACTGTATGACCAGTAAGACTATTAACCTGACAATATTTAGATATTTTTTACATGCCAGCTTGTTGCACATTTTGCTTTTGGAAAGAAAAAAAATATTTTTGTGAATACATAAATATAAAAAGTATGTAAAAAAAAAATATTAAAATTAAATATTATATATTATATTAAATATGATAAATTCAGCAAGTTGAGAACATTTAATTAGCATATTATGTTTATATCATCTATTGGCCACCCTGCTCACTAAACAGGGTTATTAACTAAAGCTATTAAAAACATTTTGTTTACTGAATTAAAGCTGAAATATAATAAAATATAAATATAAATATTAGACGAAAATGTTAACTTCAATTAATTGTCAATTTTTAAGTTTAAGTTTAAATAAAAAGTACAAACTGGAAATAAATAAATAAATAAACTTATTACTTTCATATTTAACATATTTTATTATATTTTATTTTATTATATTTTATTTTACTTTTTTTTGATGCATCAGACTATTTAATTACTTAAATATTTACATATTAGTATATGAAACCATGATCCGCACTCACAAAAATATAAATAAAATCTAAAAAAAAGAATTGTATAAAACGTTAAAAGAAGGCTATTTTTGTGAGTGTGGAATGGATCATGGTTTCATATTTTGAAAATATAAAAATAAAAGCTAATTCTAAATGTCAATAAAAACTGCAATAGTATATAATTAATATTAAGCACCGAAAAACCCATATTGACTCAAATCTGCCTTGAGAATTGATCATATATCTTACAATTTATATCAATAAATAAAGCAACTGCAATAATAGATAAAATAACATATATTGTAGAACTATTAAATGAATGCTTATTTACTGTAGGCTGAGAGGTTCATAACTATGTGTGTGGGTTTAATAATGAATGCCTGGTGTTACGTGCGTTCTTCAGCATCAGTTCACATTGTTCAACAAGTGATCTCAGCCTCACGCTACACTTATTATCATCATCGCACTGAATCAGCGTTATGTCTCCTCTGAGGAATATTCTTGTCACATGAACGCATCATTTAATGATGTAATGCTGAAGTCATATCTATTGTAGTTACGGGCATCATCACCCATATGATCTGCACCACCTGAATGTGAAAAGAAATATCATATTGCTTCATCATAGCTCTAAGCCCACACCGCTGACCTCACTCAAATATAACGATGATTGCAGCCCTTGTCATTATCTTAATCATCTTCATCATTATCACCATCACCAGAATAGAAGCACACAGCATGTACTCAGTCACTCTGTTTGCACCACTGGGAGAAATTCACAGCTGTCATCATCAAGCTCTGCGTTTTCTCTGAATATCTGACTATCGCAGGGGCCAAACAACACGGCATAATGTCCCCACGCTGATCCCAGTTATTTATTTTCATCAGGCGCTCAGCTTGTTCTGTGCCAGAACTTGTGCGAGTCCGTCCCCGTCGCAGCTGAGGGCAAAAGCTGCGAGATCAGTGGAGAAAAGAACCCACAGGAGCGGTGAGTCAGATCTGAGTCAAGCCCTGCTCCCCGCACACTCAGTCACGATGCTGCTGATCATATCAGACTTGCCAGCTGACCTTCTGAGGGTGTCATATGAGGAGACTTGGGTGTTTCTTATATGGGCACTTTTGGTCCTGAGGACATTGGAGAGGAAGAAATTATCCTCCCTTAAAACGCTTTTCATTTTTCTCATTTTCATCTCATTTTTTAAATAGTCACCTTACAAGTGGATATACATGTCACAGTGAAATTCAAGCATTTTTGTTGCATAATTTGATATGCACAATTAAAATAATATTACACAGACACACACTTATATTACATTATATATTACACACACACACACACACATACATATACATTTATTTTATAAGATTAATCTTACATTATTATTAAAATATTGTACATTATTTAAGAAAATAAATCATATGTAACCATAATTTAAAAACAAATATTATTACTTTGAAAAATATTTTAAAAACATTTTTTTTTATTACCATAGTTTAAAAGGTAAATAATTCATATATTAAATTAAATCAATTAAAAAATACTTTTTAATAACATTTTTCCATATGTTAAGATTTAAAAGTCTTGGACAAGGATAAAACAAATCACTGAAATGTGAATTTATTATTTTTTTTTTTATTTAATATCAGTTAAAAATAAAATTTATTATTTATTAAAGTAAATTCAATAAATTCAAATACTAAACACATAATAACAATTTTCCATAGGTTAAGATTAAAAGTCTTGGACAAAGATAAAATAAAAAACAAATCACTGCCATGTGAATTTATTCATTCATATCAGTTCAAAATAAAATTAGTTAATTAAAGTAAATTCATTCAAATCAAATAATAAACAAATAATAACAATTTTCCATAGGTTAAGATTAAAAGTCTTGGGAAAATATAAATTAAAAAACAAATCATTGCAATGTGAATTTATTAATATTTATTAATTTAATATCAATTAAAAATAAAATTAATTCATATATTAAAGTAAGTTAATTAAAATCAAATAATAAACACATAATAATTTTTTATAGGTTAAGATTAAAAGTCTTGGACAAAGATAAAATAGAAAAAATGTGAATGTGAATTTATTCATTTTTACTAACTTAATACAAATTAAAAATAAAATTAATTAATTTCTTGAAGTAAATTCATTAAAATAATTTAAAAAAAAAAAAAGATTAAAAGTCCAAAATAAAACTATAATCAAAATAAAAAAAGGCTTTTGAAAATTATTAAAATCAACTGATAACATTGTGTAAAAAAAATTGTGTGACATAGCAAAAAGAATAATGTCCTTCGGCACACAAAAGTGCCTTTAGTTGGAGAAACACCCACTTACACTCACGCTGGAACTTCTACTGACTTTTGTCACAAAAACACTACGGACCACATGACAGTTTTAGAGAAAGAGTGGGAGGGCAGCAATGAAGAAGGAGAGTAACACAGGAATTTAAAGAATCTGACTTATTCTGTCATAAATACGCATCCGCGCCAAGAATTCAGGGAATCAGGCAAAAGGCAGCGGGAATGGAGACTGGGATCTGCCCACAAAGCTGAGATCAGTTGTGTTGTGAGCAGCTGCCCTGTGCTTGACCCCAGAGGTTCACATGCTGTAAACTGGGCAGGACAATGGGAGGACTTCATTAGCGCAATTGTTATCATGGCGTCAAACCACACTTTTTCTGAAAAGCATGACTGTAAAAAAAAGACTGCATGTGTGCATGAAGAAATAGTGATATACAGCGAGATATGGAGGAAGAGTTGACTAAGAGTGCAAGTTTAGGTCAGTAAATATGTGTGTGTATAAAGATTGACTGTAAGCACAGCATTACTCACTGTGCTCTGGGCTGCAGCTGGGACTGCTCCACTTCACTGCTTTGGTTGTCTCAGCAACTCGGTGCACGGCACGGGCACGCAGAGGGCACAATGCCAGGTAAAGGGGGGGATGTTGGCATCGGCCTGTGGTTCTTCCAGCTGGCACTGCCAGGAACTCGGATACCCTGCACAGAATAGCCAACTTTATTCAAACACCATCTTACACTTGTGCTAAATCTGCATAGATGTCATTACTGGACTTACAGTACAAAATATATTCCTCAAACATTTCTTTGAAGTTTCTTTTAAACCCTATATTTAATAACTTTATGCTTTTTTAAGGTTAAAATGTGAACACCTCCCACATGCAGTAAGCCTATATACACTATAACATTTCCTTGCTTAACAAAAACATCTTAAACTAGCAAAGACTGGTTTGCTGGTCTTATCTGGTCTCCCAGTCTGGCCAGATTGCCATTATTGTTGGTATTAGAAGGGGTTTTGTCACTTTTCAGTTGGTCAGACTGGACTGTTGGATGGTTTTTAGAGGTTATTTTTTGCACATTTCAGCTTGTCAAACTGAGAGACCAGATGGCTGCCAACTAAACTAGCTGAAGTCAGGATGGGAGAACGGTTTAAACCAGCTAAGACCAGCTTGGCAAGGCTGAAACCCCATCTTAAACCAGCTTAGACCATCAACAAACCATCTTAGTCTGGGTTAAACACATTTAAGTTAGAAATGGTATTTCCTACAGTAAACAGAAGTCTAGTTTAGGGTGGAATTTATAATAGACTTAACCTATATTAATGCATTTTAGTAATATATTCAGCTATTTAACAGAGTATGTAGCAAATCAGCAATATGTTCAAAAGAAAAACAAGCAAAAATTAGCAATGATTCGATAAAGAAGCAATTTCAGCTAGTCAGGCTGAAAAACCAGCTGGCTAACCAACTAAACTAGGATGGAAGAACAACTTAAACCAGCTAAGACCAGCTTTGCAAGGCTGAGAGACCATCTTAAACCAGATTAGACCAACAAATCATCTTAGTCTGGGTTAAACTGCTTAAATAGGGTAAATTAGAACCAGTATTTCCTACAGAAAACACAAGTCTAGTTTAGGGAGATATTTAAAAAACAAAAACAAGCAAAAACCATCAAAGACGGTAGTCTGCTTATCATGTTACCATAGTAGTCTTGATTTATGGAGCAATCTGCTTGACTGAACAACAGCTCTTTGTCCCTGTGCTCTCTAATGTTCAAGCTGATGTGTCTTGACAGCGACTCTCTCCTGCCCTCTATTGGTCGATTTGAAGTATTACAACGGTAAACAACGCAGATCTGTGGCCCAGTTTTCATGACCTTGTATTTGATTAAGTATTGTTTTCCAAAAGGTTGACTTTATCAGGAAACACGCGGAAAGATTCGTCACATTAGTCTGGCCAAATGAATGACAGAAACTTAATCACAACATGACAGAAAATATACTAAAAATCGACGCATGCTCATTACTTAATTTGTTTGTGTTGCTAACTCTGCGTATCAAGTAAACAAAATCGAGCACATAAGAATGAATTGTAAGGTCCTACCTATTTAGGCCTATATTAAACCTGAAGTGAAATATGGCCACGTGGTTATAGAGTTGAACTTGCGTCGACCTTATAAATTCGGGGCACCTTGCAGTCCAGATGGGATGAGAAATACAGTCACATGAAAACTGTTCATAACAGCTTATGAAACAGCAGTCTTCTTAACAGATTAAGGAAAGCAGCCAGTTTGACCTCGCCAAATAGTCACTAGTCAACCTAATTTAAGGTTGACTTGACTAGTTAGCAGTCGCGGTCCACTAGGTGGCCTCAGTTAACTTCAACATATACAGTATACAACAAAAACACAACCTTTTGGTAACCTTTATTAAACTTTTCAGGTAACAAAAAGGCATTATCGTATCACAAATATAGGATAATATATACAATTTTTATTATATATCACAAATATATAAAAATCACAAATATATAAAAATCTATTAGTTTTAATGCACTACTGTTTTTTTACAAAACTTGGATCACCTTTATCAAATCTACATTTGTGTAAATAAAACTAATAATAATTAATAATTATTATAAAAACTAATAATCAATACCTATAATCAAAATATTATTACACAAAAAATGCAGCCTTGTTGATGGTGAAAGCAACATTGGATTTCTGACCAGGACAAAGAAAACATACATTTATGATGTGTATGTGTATATTGAATTTTAGTTCATTAAGTTTGTAAACCGTTAATGCCATTTTACTGGTACAGGTACATAAGAGTATAACTCCCTTGTCATTAGATCAGCTGTTTGTTATCACATTATGTACCCACTGAAAAAGGAGAAGAGGTCACTAAAATGTACTCCAGGGCAATGCATCCATATTTAGCACCGATCACAGTTTGAACTACATTATGATGACCCAACAGAAACAATAGAATAAGCTCCTTGTGGTGGTCAATCTTCATCTTTAATAGGAGTATCAGAAAAGGAGAAACCACACATATCCTGAAGCTGCCACAATCGTGCTGCACTGAAAGCATATCAGTGTAAATGGCAACGGGACTGCAGCCAAAGAGCAATGTGAGAGGGAAAACAAACAGCTCAGACGACTGATCTGATGAAGAATTGGCTAATCTGGCAGTTTCAATAGTTTAATGAAAGTAAAACTGCATATTCTGATAGAACATCTTGACTTGATGTTTAGTTTTACAACTTTTGGTGATCCTGCAGTTTAACTGGCAGCAATACCAAGGTCATGGGTTTGAAGGGTTATTATATGTTTTTTCCATTTTCAATATTACTTTAATTTTAGTTAGCTTTAATGGTGCTTAAAAATTTTTTTTTTTTCTGTGCAGTGTTGTTTTAGGTTTATCAGAAACTGCTCATTTTAATTTTCAAAGTACCTCAATACTTGCTGACAATGAAATGTAATATCACTATGCATTTATTATGCAGGTATAGAATCAGTAAACTAAACATATACCTTACATTTGAGAACCAATTCCTAACATTTCGGAACATTCTTCTTGGGGTTTTATTTTTCTAACCATAAACTACAATTTCTGCTTTGAGTAAATTGAATGCATATAAATGTTGTACAACAGTATTAGCAGCTCGGAATATAATAAATACATTTTAAACTGAAGTGCAAAACTACACTGAAAAAGTTGTTGAAGGATTTACTTAGAAACCATTTTTACAATTACAAAGTACCAGCAAGTGATTTAAACAGGCTCCTGCATCAGCAGCACCACACACATGCTTTGTGTTAAGGTCCTTGCACAATGAGTCTGAAATTTTCGTATGCGTTTATTTATTTTTTATTTTTTTGTATTCGTCATCCTTACCTAAATGCTTGCTACAGATGTGAAAACGCAGAAAATCAAACCTGGTCCGAATTTTTTATGACAGACGAAAGTTTCAGAGGCAGTGTGTAAACGTGATTGGCACAACGTGAGGTCGTATTTTTTTTTTAACATGCGAAAATTTCGCAATTTTACTCTCATGAACACTCGGCGAAGACTGACATGGAAGAGAAGAAATTGTTGAATCATTATTTTTGTTTTCTTTGCACACAAAAAGTATTCTCATAGCTTCATAACATTACGGTTGCACCACTAATGTCACATGGACTATTTTAATGATGCCTTTACTACCTTTCTGGGCCTTGAACGTGTCAGTTGTGTTGTTGTCTATGCAGGGTCAGAAAGCTCTCGGATTTCATCAAAAATATCTTAATTTGTGTTCCGAAGATGAACACAGATGTTACGGGTTTGCAACGACATGAGGGTGAGTAATTAATGACATAATTTTCATTTTTGGGTGAACTGTCCCTTTAAGGTGATGATCACAGGTTATTTTGTGAACCTTAATCAACAAGGCACAGGGTCTTCTGTGTACTCTTGATGAACCATGAAAACCATCCATGCCTGTCCTGAGGTCTGGGTGTTAAACATGTTCTGTAAAGCTTTAAAATCTGTCAAAGGAAGGCAAACATTATAAATCCAGTGTATGCCTGGGGGAATGTGAGCAAACGCATATAAGCCTGCTGAGGAAGTTAAGCTTTTCCATCTTTTCCTTCCTCTCAACCACTCAACAATATTTAAATAAAGCAAGTATGTTAACTTTCCTACGAATGCTAAGATCTCATGTTGCTGTTCTACAAACTGGTGACAGGTCTTCTCCTCAGACGGCCCTCCATGGAGACATTAAAGATGAAATGTTTACATATTTTACATATTCACTAAATTATAAAAAATCTCATGCTTCAGCAAAAAAATGGGTTTCTTAAATAAAACTATTTACAAAGTAAACACAACATATGGAGAGCTGTCATGCAGTAAACATATCTACACCCAGTCCTTTCATTCAATACTTCACTTAAACACAGCTGATCTTGGATCAGAGATATAGGGGTAAATTATACACTGGGGACTCAGGAAAGACAAAACAAATACCTTTCTTTGCCCCACTGACCATTGCAGAGTCTTAGATGGAGACAAACTGTCAGATCAAAGCAGAAACTCAAATCCAGTCATTTCCTGGACTGTCAAGGACCACTGAAGTTCATTCAAGTGAGCTGTTCATGTACTAAATACATATGACAGCCCCACACACAAACATGAGCATTACAGTCAGAGCACCTAAAGTCAAGTTCCCCTATTTGTAGGTGCTCTCATGTGAGGGAAGGATATGCCACATTACTGTATGTAACAGTCAACAACCATGTCCTATAAAAACATATTAATGTAATAATATAAAATAATTGTAATATATTTTAGTTATATATTTTCATTTGTAATGTGTATTTTAAGATTTTAATCTGTAATTATATGACCTGCGTGAACAATGCATTTCTTCGATTCTAGAATTTTTTTTAAAAAACACACAGTTTGCGGAATTGTGCACTGTAAATCCAAAGCTTTTTATCAGTACCGTAAGGAAAGTTGCCAATATTTACATCAGTAACAAAACCAGACAAATATAGATTTCAACACACTTAAAAGGAATAGTTAATCCAAAATTAACATTTGCAGAAAATGTTCCTTCAGGACATCCATGTAAATGAATTTGATTGGAACACATTTGTAGAAATTTAGGTTTACATCATTTGCTCACCAATCGATCCTCTGCAGTGAATGGGTGCCATCAAAATGAGAGTCCAAACAGCTGATAAAACCATCATAATAATCCACAAGTAATCCACAGGACTACGGTGAAGTGAAAGTTGTGTCAATAAGAATCAAATCCATTTTAACTTTAAACCATTGCAGTCCTTACTTTCTCCAGTGAATTATGTTTTTATCGGCTCTTTGGACTCTCATTCTAACGGCACCCATTCACTGCAGAGGATTCATTGGTGAGCATGTGCTAAATTTCTACAAATCTGTTTCATTGAGGAAAAAGTCATCTACATCTTGGATGGCCTGAGGTTTATTACATTTCAGCAAATTTTCATTTTTGGGTGAACTATTCTTTTAATTCATAAATGATGACTCATAATGATAAATGACCACACAATGACAACACGGTTTGTTTTAGCATGTTTCATGTGATGAAATAATGAAATTAAGAGTCAAATAAAAAGCTTTCTTTCTGTGCTTAAAGTCTGTCTGCAAAGTAATCATTTATCAGTCTCTCTTTGGGCATCATGGATGACTCAAGGGATTTACAGAGTTCTTCAGTGCCACTTACAGGTTGTAAAAATAGCTTGCACCTGCAATTCAACTGAGACCTTTAGCTTAAAATAGGCAACAGAACTAAAGGAAATAATTTGACAGCAAAGTGCAAGCACAGAGAGTCGACAGACTAGTGTTAGTTCAAAGATATATGGCTTTAAAAAGGGTAATTTGTCAAACAGACAAAGCAAATTAACTAAGCAGTTCAGGATTAATGATGAGCAGTTCCTCAGGTATTACCTTAAACTATCTTACAGTAATTTAAGAGTGTAAAATCTGGCTAAGGAAGATGTTAATGCAATGAACTGCTAAATGAAAATAATTCAAACTTTGCCTCTAATTCAAAGGCTTGAAATAATCTGTTTATTCACATTCCTTTCAGAACACTTTCTCAATGAAAATCTTTTGATATAAAGTATGAACTGCTAAAAACAGAAACTAGAAAGGTTTTTATCCCAATGTATTTGACACACACAAGACACACTACTATTAAAACAATGCAACCATTCACTGGTGAACAGATCTTTGCAGTATCCATTCTTAACCTGTTTCCAGAGTGCTTGAAACCATCAAGCTTTCAAAGCACTGAAGCACAAGAAACACAAAGAAGTGATTATATCAAATAACATGCAAAAATCTGTCACACTCATTAACAGTACAAAGTGTGCAGATTATGACCACCACGTAACTTTGGACTCATAGGTTAATCCATGCATTTCACGATTGGTTTCCCGGTTCCTAACAGAGAACAGCGTGTAGAATTTAGACACAACAAAATGCCTCATAGCTGTTTTTGGCTGGTCTTTTTAGGAATGAGATGCCACACCGGCTCACAGACTCGGAACTGACCCCTGAACATAAGTGTCTACAGCAGTCTCTTGTACATCAACCCTGCAGGGGCAAAAGTCAAAAGGCAGCTTGACCCTAATAAGAGAAGGCATCAGGGGTCCCAGAGACATGACCTGGGTCATGGTTGAGTAATAAAATCTAACCATCTGTCTAACACCTATCACAGCAAATAATGTAATGATAAATTGCAGAGAGGGCATTTAAAATGAGTTTAGATTTAGATTAAACATTTAAATCATTAACTCACGGCATTACTGGATTAGAAGATTATGTGTGCTAAATAAAGCTGGTCATTCATAAGAACACACAAAAGCACAGATAAAATGGGATCCCAGGAAAAAAATCTTCTATTATTATTTATGCATTTTTATTTAAGGCAAGGTACATTAATTAAATGTGCAATGTAGGCATTTGCTTACATTGCCAGAAAAGAAATCATTTTAGAGTTAAAGATTTTTGGATATCTCTTTTTTATCACCCCATAGAATGAATGAATGAATGAATGAATGAATGAATGAATGAATGAATGATGAATGAATGAATGAATGAATGAATGAATGAATGAATGAATGAATGAATGAATGAATGAAATGAATGAAGAATGAATGAATGAATGAATGAATGAATGAATGAATGAATGAATGAATGAATGAATGAATGAATGAATGAATGAATGAATGAATGAATGAATGAATGAATGAATGAATGAATGAATGAATGAATGAATGAAATACTGCCAATAGCCAGAAATAAAAATCACCATGTTTTTAGGAATTAAATGTACAAAATCAGGCGAATGCTCTTTGAACAAACCTTCTGAATACAGATTGGATGTTTGGCATATGTACTGTAAGTGCTAGTGATGTGAAGATTTTAAAGATATGTATTGTTTTTGAAATCTACAGATGAAAATATACGAAGTGTAATAAAATAAACACTTAAAAGTGTATTTTGGATTTTTTTTTTCCCAATAGTCTGAAACAACCAGATAGCCCAAAATCACAAAATTGATTAATATAATATAATAATAATATTAATAATAATTATAACAAAAGCTTTCACTGGGGTGGTACTTTTGTACTGTACTTTATTAGCAGGCTACCTTAAGTGTAAATAATATTGAAAAAGAAAAATATTGAAAGGGTAATGCCAAGTGACAGCTTTTGTACAATGTTATGTTATGTTGTGCTTTGCCCTGAATGTGAGAGAATCTCCTGTGGTGACAGACAGCCAGGCCTAATAAACCCTACTTTCATTTTGCACATATTACACAACATATGGGCAGAGATGACATGTAACTTATAACTTTCAATAGTAGCAGCCATGTGTTTTATTGACTGCAATCAGAATTTTTCTATCCTGCCCTTTTACAGTGTACGAACCTTCACATGAGGCAGTTTTCCCAGCGTCAGGTGTAATAAACCACCCGGACTTTGGCCACAGTTTCTGCACAGCGAGCTCCCCGCGTGATGCGCAGAGAACTATCTCTAGGCATCTGTGAATGGAGTGAGCAACACTTTTCAGAGGTAAAATATTCACTTATTTTAACCATTCCATGTCAATATATCAAAAACTTAAATTTAATTGTTAAATTTGTAACAGGAGCTTTAAAATGGAATCATGATTATGTCTATTTAAAAATATATTTTGGTTTTTAAAGTGCATAATAACGGCTTACTAGTGTTCGGTAGACGAGAGATGGTTAATTATCAGTTAGCATATGACAACTGACATATTATCAACACTGGTAATGATTAATATAAGTTGTGTGCCATGGGTCAGTTAATCAAAGATGTCATTTTCTGTATAATTTATAAACAAAATATGCATCCTTCTTACTGTGCATGCTTATTTTAAAGTTAAAAATGTATAATAATATAAAAATTCACGTTTACCAGCTTTTCTCATTACCGCTTTAAAAATGTAAGACCACACCATGTGACTGAATGCCACAAGTGTGCTCTCTGTCAAGCGCCATGTGATTTGTGTTCACACTGTGTAGGTTGGGCAGTGATGAAGGACAGAGTATTAGGTGAGGAAGAAGAAATGGAAGTGAAGAGCATCTTGCGGAGGTCCCAGTCTCTCAGAAGTGTTTCCAGCGATCATGTCCTGTCCTGGACTGAAGCTGGACTTAGAGACAGGAGGAAGTCTGTCTCTCAGCTTGTGGCACAGTGAGGGAGATGTTCCTCTTTCCTTCAAAGCATATTTCACCAATAAATAAATGCTATGCCATCATTTACTCATCCTTACGATGGCCAAAACCTGTATGACCTGTAATACAAAATGTGATGTTTAGCAAGAATGTCAGAGCTGTTCTTATATCATAAAAGTGGATTGGCACCAAGTTCCAACAAAGGGGAAAAATGCAGTATTTCAAGTACAATAAAAGTTGTCTGTAAGATTATTCGAAAGCCATACAATAACTTTGAGGAACAGATTAAATTTTAAGTCATTCAACTGAAACTCTTGCTTGAAATTTGGTTACCATTCACTTCCTCTGTATGAAAACGAGCAGCTTAGATATTCAGCTAGAGATCTCCTATTGTGTTCCACCGAAGAAAAGTAATGAAAGAGGTTTTGAAAGACATCAAGGTGAATAAATTATGACAGAATGTTCAGTTTGAGTAATCCATACTGAGAGTGTATACATTGTTTGGTAATAAACTCCTAAAGGGATAGTTCACCCAAAAATGAAAATTATTTCATCATTTACCCTCAACTTGTATGAGTTTCTTTCTTCTGTTGAACACAAAAGAAGATATTTTGAAGAATGTTGTTTTGTTTTTTTTCCATACAATGGAAGCCTCTTCTCTCTTAATGGACTCGATGTTAATGTGTAACTCTATTGTAAAACTGTAAATTATGCCTTTAAACAGAACGTGAAACTAACAATTCTATTTACTGAAATCAATTAAATTAAATTAAATTAAGTGCATCATGTGTTCACCACCAGGTACCAAAACTCTCCCGGAAGAAAAGCCAAAGAAGTGGATTCAGGAGATGTAAAGCATGAGGTAAAAACACTGAACTAACTTCACATGCTGCATTAGAATATTCAATACTACACGGCTTTCTGAAATGCTTGATTCTGACTGGTCAGTCATGACATTCTGAGGTCAGTTATTCCCCAATAATGACTGTCGTTATTAGCAATGCTGTTTAATAACCACTCATCCGGGTATCTGAGACATGATGCTTCTTTTATGTCTCTCTGTGGATGCGTAGTTTAGTTTAAACACAGCTGGTGCACCGAATGACTTCAGTATTAATAGTAGGCCTACGGTAATATTGTTTAAGTGTTGCTAGAATGAATGTTTTTTACAATGTAATGGATTATAAGATTATACACAGGTAAGATTTTAAAACAGTTTCTCTTCAAATCGGTATTTGTCCCATCATGTATTAAACATAAATGTACATTACATGTACATTATCCCTTGAATGTCCATCTTTTTGTTTTTTTGTTTGTCAATTGGCTACGCTGCTTGTGTTTAATGAGCTAATAAATTATTTCAACTCAAATCATCATTTTTTGGTCTAATTATTTACTTACGTGGGCAAGTAGCCATGCATGGAACAAGATTATAATATTGTGTAATAAGAATATTTTGTGATAACAACCAGCTGCGTGTACATTATCTCTTACTAACCTATTTGATACCAGTGTTTACCTATGATTGAAGGAAGCATCCATTTTTACCTGCATAAAAACTGTGAATGTGTTTTCAAATTTATCTCCTCCAGCTGAACATGCAGGTCACTCCAATTGCTGTCAGTGAGAATGAGAGCGAGACAATAGTGAGGAAGACTGAGGTCAAAGAGAGGTCCAGGGTCTCTCCTCTCTCCCGCAGTAAGTCTATGGAGAGTCTTCCTCGGCACAGACCTACAGGCACCACAGCACTCAGGGCGCTCTTTGAGTCAAAGATCACCAGTCAGCCTGAGTCCAAGAAGAGCAAGATGGCACTTGAATCAGCGAGTGCTGAGAAAGCCAATAACACTACTCTTCCCAATAACAAGGATGCGGAGGACAGAAAGTTACAAGTAGAGGCAGAGGTTAATAGCAGCCATAATGAACTAGAGCAAGTGACTGAGTTTCAAGTGATTACAAAGGTAAATAGTTGGACCTTACAGAGATGTGCATTTGAGCCAGAGTCATTTGTATTTACTGATGAAATAATGACTCTTTCAGAATGCAAGAACAAAGCAGATAATAAACCGATCTGATAGAAGAAAGACCATTTCTGGCATTTATAGTGAAAAAATATCCTCTCCAGAGGGTGAGTAAATACAAAACTTCATTTTTACATTTTATAAAGATAAAATGCTTGTATATGCAAAACTTAGTGCCATGGTGCTAGGGTGTTCTGGGTAATTGCTAGGGTGCTTTGGATGGTCTCCATATGGGCTCAAGGTAGCCCATATGGAGAAAAAAAAATTATATATATTTAAAAAAATATTATATATATATATACACCTACCAAGTATTGAATACATGTACAGTAAATGAACATGTTTTCCAGAAGGCCAACAATTCACTAAAAATGTTTTTTTTATTGGTCTTATGAAGTATTCTAATTTGTTGAGATAGTGAATTGGTGGGTTTTTGTTAAATGTGAGCCAAAATCATCACAATTAAAAGAACCAAAGACTTAAACTACTTCAGTCGGTGTGCATTGAATTTATTTAATACACGAGTTTCACAATTTGAGTTGAATTACTGAAATAAATGAACTTTTCCACGACATTCTAATTTATTGAGATGCACCTGTATATATATATGTGTGTGTGTGTGTGTGTGTGTGTGTGTAAATTTATTTATGCTGTATTTAAATTAAAAAGTATATTATTTATTTAAATGCATTTTCAGATATATTGTAGAAAATGTTATGCTAATGCTATAGATTATTTTATATATTGTATTATGTTACATTTTTATATATATTACATTTTCTCATATATTTGGAGACATTTTAGTAATTTTTTGCCTTACGGGAGTTTCAAGAGCATTTCTAAGTAATTTTAAAAGTTGTGGGTTTTTCTTTTTGCATTATTTATTGTTCGTCAGTGTAAGTCTGATCAAAACATCTAGCCACAAGATTTGAGGTATCATGTCCATACCCCAAACAATACAGGACATTTCAAGTACCCAGTTTAGGGTTTGTTCAAAATGATAAGCAATAGTAATAGCTTACCTCTGAAAACACCACCAGTAAGGATTTCAGTTCAAGGTTAAATTTCATATGTTGACAGACTATCATGTGACCTAAATGTCAAGGGCAAACTATATACACGATCATGCAAGACGCAAAGCACATAATATTGCAAACACAGTCAAATCAAACTACCAGTGTAATATAGAAAATTAATTTTATTTTCTAATACGTTGCTCATGATATAACTTGGGCCACATGTGAGAGGTATCCAAATTGTAATTGAGGAAACGCCAGATTACATCACAGCAGGAGCAACAACAACTGTTCCCAATGATGTGAGATGAAAATAACATGCTTATTTTAACCATTTCTGAGTGCTGGGTTGGGGCAGACTGGAAAAGAAGGTACGTATCTCAACAAGTGATTGACTCAGCCTGGTGTAGCATTAGCAGAATAGCTCCTAAAATAGCTGGCTGGCACTTATCCTTCCATGGGAGCCGGACAGGGTCAGCTGTTACCAGCACAGAAACGGTCACAGGCTTGCTGACACACTCAGAGGACACAAAGACCAGTAGACCAGTCAAAGGATCATTATTGAACTAAGTAATAAAGTAATTCAGAGGGATTTGAGTTAAGCTTATGAGCAAAGAGAAAGAGCGCTGAATGGTGAGTTTGTTTACACATTTTTAAACCGTTATATTGCTTCAAATAATGTGTGTGCTAAAGAGGATTTCCCACAACATATCTATTATAGACAACCACTGTTGTGTGACCAGGGACATGGGATTTCCAGAATTTGATTATTCATTTGTGTTAAAAACAGGCTGGAAAACAAGCTTAACCTTACTGTGGTTAGAACATTGGTAACCAGCAAATACATAATCATATGTTAATTTTCAACTCACTAACATGCTGAAATTAGTTAAAGAGGATGTCTGTTTAGACACTTTGCTTCACTTTTCCTCATCACATTTAGTTTTTAGACCATTTTAAAGAAAATCTACAATGTGTTGTTAATGAATAGCTTTTGGAGAATGCTTTTGTGGTAAACTGGACAACAAAACATGGTAATTTAACCAATGATTATGGAACCGAGAAAAATAATCCCATAATCATTGTGATACTTAGATCAGATGGTTAGCAAGTGTGATTTAATGCAGATGCACTTCCTAAGTAAATGTTTTACTATACGATAAAAAATAGATTTAAAGGGTTAGTTCACCCAAAAATGAAAATTAGCTTGTGTTTTACTCACCCTAGAGGCATCCTAGGTGTATATGACTTTCTTCTTTCAGACGAATCCAGTCGGAGTTATATTAAAAATTGTCCTGGCTATTCCAAGCTCTATCATTGCATTCAGCGGGTGTTGCAGTTGAACAGTCCACAAGTCGTCAAATAAAGTGCGCGCATCCATAATAAAACGTCCCTCACACGGCTCCGGGGGGTGAATAAAGGCCTCCTGTAGCGAATCCATGTGTTTTTGATGACTTGCATTCATAGCAGCTGTCCACATTACTATAATGAGAGCTGACAGAGCAGTAACTACCATAACCATCACCATTCCAAAAAGATAAACACCTACAAAATGGATTTAACATAAACAAGCATTAATGGATGCATGTTTGGTGTAAAAATCAATATATCAACCGCACAGTTTTCAAAAAGCAGAGGTCCGTGAAGGTCCTTTGGAGATCTGTGGATATATGATTTTATTTGCAAATGTGATACATGAATGATCTGTTATGCAATAAAAAAGGGTAATAATGTTTGTTAGTGTAATAACAATTAAAACCATCAATTGTTAAAACACAGTTTTTTATGTTTGGGGGTCCTTGTGTCTGCTGAAAGTAAGGGGGTCTCTGTAATTATGTTAGTCTATTTAATGTAGTAGTACTAAGCACATACAGTATATTACTTGAAGCAGATTGTAAAATTATAATCATTTTGGAAGGCTTTAGTATGAAGATAGTATGCAAGGTTATGAATGGAGATGGCTTGATTTGACACAAATAGACTTTGCACCATCATGCACTCTTAAAAATAAAGTTGCTTCACGATGCCATAGAAGAACCTTTTTGTCTCTGGTTCGATAAAGAACCTTTAACATTTGAAGAATCTTTCTGTTCCTTTCTGTTCTTCAGATTATAAAAAGGTAAGAAAGAGATGGTTCGAATGGTTCTTTGTGGAACCAAAAATGGTTCTTCTATGGCATTGCTGTGAAGAACCTTTTAAGCACCTTTATTTTTAAGAGTGTAATTTACACTTAAATCTAAAAACCCTGCTGAAAGCTTGCTGGGCCAAAGATAAAGTCTCTTGCAAAACTAACAAACAATATCCCTGACAAATCACATGACTGCTCACCTCTCACTGAAAGAAAAACTGTTCTTTTTAAATGAAACTCACATCTGACAGTTCAGAAAGTCTTTGGTGCCCCTGATGTGTGTGTCTGTGGGTCTCGGTTGTAAAAGCACAGATGTTGACCTTGATTTCATTCCTTTATTCAGGAAATTAGGAGTCAAAGTTTGAGTCACAATAACCATATCATGATTCTGATCTTTCTGCTGTATTACAGAGGATAAAAGAAGGTCAGTCGCAGACTTCAGAGACAACTCAGCTCTCAACGGATTGGAGAAACCCTCTATTTCCGTCAAAGCTTTGTCTGCACTATATCTGTCAAAAGTGGCAGCTGCAGAACCTGCGGGAAACCTCTTGAAACCAGTTAGTACTTGTATTCTTCATGATACATGTGGTGACCTTTGGGGCCAAGGGAATGAGACTAAAGCAGGCTACAGGAAGAAAATGCTGCTAAATAAAATGCATGTAACAGCTGCTGAAAAATATTTTCGGTTTACAGTATGTCATGGTTCTAGCTACAAGTTCAAGGAGCATGGGTATATATAAATTATGTTTTATATGAAATTAAGTTAGTAAAATCAGTTCCTGGTTACGTTTTGATCATATAAGCACCTCAGACATACTTGTAATGTCCTTGATTTTTATTTGTTCTAGGACCAGAATATCACTTCTCCAACTGGAAAAAGGCAGAACACAATCAAGGTAAAGAAAATTAGTTTCAAATACAGTATATATTTTAATCCAGTGGTAAACCTTATTTTGGCTTCTTTATTTGATTTAGAGTCCAAATTAACCACTAGCAAACTTCACCCCTGTAGTGAACGTAATTTGTAATAGTGTGTGTAAATATTGTGTTTTATTAAAAATGCACATTATTCTTTAAAAATAAACTAGGCCTTTTTTGTGTGATTGTTTAGTGCTCTAAAATATTAGCAGCTTGTCTTTCTGTAATTGCATACTTAAATAAATAAATTCTGGTGGTGAACCCTTAGCTCTCAGGTGTGAAATAAAATAATAACATAGGAAACTTAATTTACTGTGTTTGATTAACTACTCATTTGCAGGACAGAACATATAATCATTGTGGGTGTTTTCACTGGTCTTTTGCGCTCATAATAACATTACTAACATAAGTTATAACATTCTCAACTGCCTGTATTCAGATTGCTGAAATGATTAACTATTAGAAATGTTTGGCTCAAAACGCTGGTTTTCTTTGGCATGCGGTTTGGCTTCCTTACAGTTCAACAGGTATGTTTAACTTCTTAACCATTTATGTTTGCTAAAAGTTTATCATAACCATTTGAAATAATAGGCTAATATATTAGCTACAGTAATCTAATGAGGTCGTTCTTTGTTTTTTAGATGGCTGAAGGTGCACAAAACAGCATTGCATATGCACCTGAATCAAATCCACCAATACACCATCTGGAAACCAGCCCTGATGAACATGAAAGACCCTTTACATCACCACCCCCTACAAGAGAAGCAATGTCCATTCTGCATCAACGGCGACAGAAATGCGAGCTTAGACGACTGCTAAAGCACACTTACCCTGAGCTGAAAAATTTAGACAGTTTGGTAGAAGAGGAGTTGGCTGATATTCTTAACATGGACCCAGACACAGGCACTGAACACCAGAGTGAGTTCCAGTCCAGGTGCTGGCTGTTTGAGAACCATGAAATCAATTCAGTGGATATCCATGATCAAAAACTGCAGATGAAAAAGGAGTTTCAAGAGGGGGACATCAAGAGAAGCGTCTGCATGTTTGAACAACCTACGTCTAACTCCCACAATGAAGACAACAAACCTCAACTCAACAAATCAGAGGAAGTGACATCAGAGCAGAACATAAAGGTGGATGTGAAAGCCACGCGCAGAATGTTCGAAACTCAATCGATGGATAGTCAAAACCCCTGTCCAAGGAAAAACATTGTTTGTGAGGAAGAAAGTCGATCACACCAAAAACCAAAGAGTCAATTTGAGACTGATGGAAAAGAAACATCAGACCTTCACAATAACAGTCTAACCAATGACCTCATTGACACAAATGAGGTGTTTGTAAGTATATCTAAAGCCAAACAGGTCTTCGAAACAGTATCACATGACAAGGAGAACATCTCACCAACAAATGACAACTTCGGCCAAGAACAAGAACTGCTGAAGGCAAATGTAAGAAACAGAGCTCAAATGTTTGAATCAACTCCACTTGATAAGATCAATCAGCAAACCAAGGAAGAATCAGAAACCATCCTGGAGAACACACAACAAACTCTAGTTTCTTTATGCAACTTCAGTATCATGCATTCTGATGGAACCATCCTCGAAGCTAATGAAAATGGCAATGTCAAAAAAGCAAGATATAACTTCATACAAGAAGATACAAGACCAGAAATTCAGGATGAAGAGATAGTGACTGGAAGCATAAAGAACATCATGCTTCAGATGCTACCAGGAACAAACTTGAACCCAATTGTGACCTTCCTAAAAGAGGACAGTCAGGGCAATGTGGAGATTCAGAAAGTAGATGTCCCCATTGTCCACCAACTTCCATTCACTCGCGATAAAGAGTGCAGAACTGCCAATGTGGTGCAGATTACTGAAGATCTACTCAGTCAAGACAAGTCCATCAGAAAAGGAGTCTTAATACAAGATGGAGCCACAGGAACGAGAGAGATAACTGTTTATGCTCTATTCATCCACAGTGAAGACAGTACAGGTGTAATGGAGTTTGGTCAAATTGATTTTGGATCCATTCCCTCACGTCTAAGGAATGTTCCAGAGTCTGAAAATTGTGATCTGAAGACAGATATTAGTTCATCAGAAAGTTCTTCAGTAGTACATACAAACAAAACTAGTAATGTGCAGCTATTCCAGAGCTGCATTGAGAAAGGAGACCTTGATCATCTAAAATGCCTGCAGGAAACGTCATCAGATGTAGATATAGGTGCATCTACTGGGGAATTAGAGAAAACAAGTGAGATTATACCAGGTGAAGTTAACCATATCAAAGCCTTTTTTACTACCAATATAGATGACACAAGCATGCAGTCGGATAAAAACAAGTCAAAAGTGTCACCTGAAGAAAGTTTGGTAAATAATGAAAATGATTATGCAGAAGCAACAAACCAATCAGATCATTGTTCTGACACAGATGACCATCTAAAAAAAGAAAGAAGTCTCCAAAATCAAGAGATCATGGATGATGGAGTCATTCTTCAAGCAGAACTGGTTGATGTTGTTGAAGACGATGAGTTGGTGAATTTACAAACAGCCATTATGAATCTTCATCAGGCGACAATAGAGGCAAAAGCTCTTCAGAAAAGTGTACAAGCAAAACATGCTTCCCAAACAAACCAAACCCAACAAATCTGTGATTCTGGTTCAATGACCCATGAGTTTACACATGTGAAAAACAATGATAATGTAAGTGAAAATGAAGAGCTCTCACAGTTTTCTAAAACTGAACTGGAAGAAGAAAGTAAGGAGGATGTTATGAGAGGTAGCATACAGGCAGCTCTTGATTCCTTGGGAAAGTCGAATTTTAATGTCACAAAGGGTGATTTTAAAGCTGCAATGATTTATAGGAATTCTGCTAAAGGATATGCAGGACACAAAAAGACAGATGAAGTGATGATGAACCAGACAAGTGATAGGACTAAAAAAAATAAGTCAGCAACATCGTCTCCTGTGCCTCAAGCTGAAAAGGAAACTTTAAAATCACCTGAGGGAATTGACACAACCCCTTGTGAAAGGTCAATTGAAAACAAACCAAAGACATGTTCTCCTTTGCCTGTCTCTGTAGAAACCGCTGCTAAAAATCGTAAAACTCCTGTTGGACCCAAACCAGCTATCCCACCTAAACCAGATCATTTAAAACTTAAGCCAAACCCTCTTGGTTCTGAAACTGACGCAGAACGTCTCAAATGCCAAGTCCCTCCTACTTCTTCAAAACCACCAACTGAGCAGATTAATGAATCTTCAACTTCCAAACAATGCCCGTCTCATGAAAATGCACTCTGCAAAAGAGCACAGCATACTGATGCTAATGAACATGAGCCCAGTGATACATCAGTGAGCAACACTGAAAGTCCTAAAGATAAAAAGCTAAATGGTGTAGAGGTTGTTGAAGAAACTCCAAAGAGCTCCCCAGAAAGCATTGTCAATGAATCTTCCACAGGATTTCATGCTACTCTTCAAAACTTTGGGGTAAAGCCGAGTGGTTCAGTGCCTCCTGTAAAACCAAAAAGAATCAAAATGGCAAAAGAAAACGTGAAGAACTCCATTAGCAACTCTACCACTTTGGAAACTGAAACAGCACAGGGAATTCCTCCTCCTCACAACAATGACCCCTCAGGTGAGACTTGTAAGACAGATACCAACAACTGTGAAAAGAGAAATGATAAAAGCGATGATCAACAAGTTAGTGGAGTGGTGAGACGGGAAAAGAAAATTAGAGGAGAGACTGCGGACGAGCGAAGGCAGAGGCTCTCGGTGCACTTGGATGAAATCATGAAAGGAAACGTGCCAGCTGTCATGGAGATCTTTGACAAGCTGAAAAAGCAAGACGAACTCAAAAACATACTCTCCAAAGTGGAGGAAATCGAAGAAGATACCAACAAAGTGGACGTGAGCTCACTTAAAAACATTTTTGAGAGCGTACCTGATTGGGTCGTGCCTCGGGAGAAGAAAATCAAGCCAAAAATAGTCCCACCAGAACATACTGGAGCACCAAGTGAACCTGAGATGATGTCATCAATGGAGGTAGCTTTTGAGGACCTGGAGAAAGCTGGTGCTGAGATCATCCATTTAAAAGACCAAACGCTTGCAAGACTCATGGATATAGAGGAGGCCATTAAAAAGGCTCTTTACTCAGTATCGACTCTAAAATCTGACTCTGACATTGTAGGACTTTCTGGTCTCTTCAGGGAGTCAATGGTGGCCGTACAAGGTTCACCTCCTGCAGGTAATATCAGGAGAATCAGCATTGGGTCCAGCAAATCACCAAAAGCTCAAAACCAGATTGGAAAGAGAGTTTCTGAACAGTCAACAACACAGAAAAAGCCAGAGCTTTTTATTCCCACAACGAAACAGAGATCAGCCTCACCAGCATCTCCTTCGTTTATTTCCATTCAGTCTGCAGCGAGGAAGCCTACGGAGTCACCATCACCTCAGATCAGTCCCCTAAAGGAAGAACCCAAAGAAGAGACCAAGCTGCAGTGCTGCTGTAGTATGCCTTCAGAGCGCAGGCAATGTTCTGTCACAAAAGGAGCATCCTCGAGCCCTGCGAATCCACGGCGGCAGGTCAGTGTGCTGGAAGTGCAAACCAGGCCTGAAGGAGAGAGAGTCACCGGAACAAAAACCATCAGCGAGAACTATGAGAGGACGGACTGCTTTGGCAACAAATTCTACTCCTCGAAAACCTCCACAGTCGTGACAACCCAACCTGAAACCAGGACAACTTCTAAAAAGCTCATCATGAGCAGTCCAGCCACAACGGAAATTGTCACGTACCCAAGAATCAGCACACCTTTTATTAGAGAAGAACGTCCCCCACTGTAAATTTATTTCGAAATTTATGTTGGTTTTGGTTGCAATATAAATGAAAGATCTAATCATGTGACAGCCAATGCATTTTTTTGTGTACTTTTTTGCTTGGTTATCTTTTGAATAATACTTCACTATTCCTGTTTCCGTTTGTTAGTATTTCAGTTTCAGTTTTTTTGTGAATTAATATTTTTTAAAACTATATGATTTCCTCAGTGTGTTGCAGTCATGCAATAAACATGTTCTGATATTTCTGTGAATACAATATAATTTGAATTATTTGTCAATAAAAATTATAGAAACGTGTCATGTCACATTATGAATTTCAGTAAGCAGCTTTTATTACAAGAAAATAAATCCAAGGCACTTCTTCCGGTCCAAAAAAGTTAAAAAGCCCTTTCTCCCAATGTCACAGATTAATTATACCTACACCTGTCATTCATTTGATACCTGACACACTCTGAGGAAGGCTGAAGGCCGAAATGCTTCAGTGTGCAGAGTTTTAGTCATTTTTAATGTTTCTATTGAGATGGCCATAAGTGTGAATAAAGGCTTTTTAACTTTTTTGGACCAGAAGAAGTGCCTTGGATTTCTTTTCTTGTAATAGTTGTTTCAAACCCAACCAAAGAGCACCTTCTGGGATTACTTCACAAGGTCCTTTCAGCAAGTGGCGCTTCATGATGTCTCCTATGATTTGTCGAGTGTGAGGTTTTCTCTTATGTTATCACAGGAAAACTGAAAGTAACAGAGTTAATTCATAACTTTTTCATTTTGTTGCAAATTTGTGTTAATTTGTATGCCTGCGTTTGTACGTTTTCGTATTTACTTGCGCTCCACTGAGGGGGTAGGTTTAGGGAAGGACCTTCATACTTCTTTCATACAAATCACGCTATATGAATTTTCACAAATAGTTGTTTTCTTATGAAATTGGATGGACTGAAACACAGTGATCAACCAAAATATTTCCCGAAAATATTCTGGTAACATTATTTCTTAAAAAGTCAAGCATTTTAAAATGCCTAGCAGTTCAGTATTTTATGTACATTCAAAGATCAAAGTATATAATCCTGTGTTTTTAATAATCAACATTTCTATTTAAATGTTTTACATTTTCTTTTTAAATATATTTAACTATTTAAATTTACATTAAATGTACATTCCATTAAGTAATTATGTTTGTTAATGTAAAATGTATTAATTATAAAATGTTTTCAGAATTTAATCATTTAGAAATTGTTTGAACTTAGAGGAGTACTACGGAGCCCCGCACATGACATGCAAGAAAAAATCTATAAATTGTGCGCACGATTTACTAATTCGTTCCCTCGATTTGTTAAATCGTGCGCACAATTTACAAATTCGTTCTCTCGATTTATAAATCGTGTGCACGATTCAGCAAATCGAGGGAACAAATTAGTAAATCGTGCACACAATTTATAAATCGAGGGAACGAAATGTGCGCACGATTATGCGCATTTTTAGAATTTATGCGCATCTTGGCATTTCCATCCAGCGTTTTTTTATGCGATATTCCAAAATATATAATTCAACCGATGGATAGACATTGTGAAGCCAAAATACAGTTTTTTTTACAGCATAAAAAAACCCTAATAGCTTAAGTGAATTAAAAGCTAACTTCTGACCCAAAGTCTTATGGTATGGAGGTTTGTTAACCCTTTCATGTGACTGTAGTTTCAGCCAGCAGCTCAGGAAACATGCTCAGCCTGTCTGAAACCAGTTTACCCAATGGAAAGAATGGCAGCGGATAAACTCGTTTTTCACAAAACTTGTTTCTGCTGCAAGCACTGCAAAAAGAAACTGAGGTAAGAATGTTTTTGATAATGATAAAAGCCGATAACAAACATCACTGAAATTTAAAAATTTTAAACACATTACATTTACGATTCTAAATCAGTGAAAACACTTTGGCACCATAATGCAACTAAGTAACAGCAAATCATTAAATAGGAAGTGCTGAAGTTGCAGTTTTGCACCAGCTTTCAGATTTTGCCTCTTAAGCTGTTAACCAACTTTGCTGACATTGCAGCTGTTGCTTAAAACTGTTAGATTTACAAATATGCTCCATATTAATGTAATTTATATAGCCTACAGATCATAAGCAATAAACATACTAAAAAGATGTTTTGCTTGGTTTTAGCCTTCAAGGTTACGCGCCTCTCTATGGGGAATTCTACTGTGTTTTCCACTATCAGCAGCTTTTCAAAAGGAAGGGTAACTATGACGAGGGCTTCGGCCGTCAACAGCATAAAGACCGTTGGCTACAGAGGAATGACACAAACATCATTTAGAGCTACTGAACAAGTATATGGGCCGTAACCTTGACTAACAGATGGTCTGATGTAGGCAAATATGATTTTCTGGTCTTTTTGCGATTGTGCTTGAACACATTTAAATCAAATATAAGGATTTAACATACACATAACATGATTTCATAATCAAGCAGTTCATATATATAAATCAATATCATGCCAAATATTCTTAAATGTTTATGATGTTATGTTTGAAACCTTGATGAAAATGTGGTTTTACAGCTGTAGTACAAAATATTTTACATAACTGGTTGATGTTGATGATCTTAATTTTAAAAAATGTGCTGAAAATTGCATGGATGTCAGGGGGAAATAATCAAATATGAAGATGTGTACATAGATTTGAGATGCCGTTTGTTTCAATTACTAAATTTAATAAATAAATTCTGGCTTCATTAAAGGCTTTCTAGTTGATCCACGTTTTCTGTAGCATTTAAAAAGCACTGAAGAAAAACACTACTGCACATTTTCAATCATAAATAAAACACTGATTTTTACTATTTTTCAAACTGAAATAATAAAAAAGTACAAATTCATTTTAAATCAAATCTTTACAAACAAGACACTTCAAAATTGAAAATTAAACAGTCATACCTCTGTTTGCCTTATTTTCCTCATTCACGCAAAATCTATTAAAAATAGCATAAACTTCAACTACATTTTTAAATAGCAGTATAAATCTCATAATTTTGTGCTCCTGCGAGACATTTCCTGCTCCTGATTCAGTCCGCTTTCAATACTGGCTTTCTCTGATCCCCTGTAAATGGAAAATTAAGAAAAGCGAGATTTATTTCTGTAATAAATTTGGTGCATTAAAAGTTACAAGTTTCATGCATAGTGTCACTAATATAATGAGGTCTAAACGCACATGTTGTCATCCACGGGGACATCAGTGTGGTCCTGTAGGTCAGTGTTTAGTGTCTCTGGGAGCAGGAAAGTCAGCGGTCCTCCCACAAAAGGAAGAGAGCCGTATATGACCATTGGAATAGCAGGATGATACACGTCTAACAAGCCAATCAGAGGAGCCAGAATACCAGCTACACGCGCACACATGGAGTTCAGTCCCACTCCGTTTTGTCTATAATTGAGTTATAAGAACAAGAGCTTATTTAGAATCCATAACTGAAGATAGTGGGTGTTGATGCAGGTTCAGTACATATATACAGTACCTCACAACCGTTGGGTAGAGCTCAGCAGTGTACACATACACTATGGTGAAAGAGGCGGCGAGGGAGAACTTCCCAATCACTGCGATCACAGTCACAATCACAGGATACCCTTGAAAAAAAGCAGATGAACGTTTAAAGCTGTTTTTGTCATTTGAATGTTTTTCAAAGACAATTCCTAAAAATGTTCTGATTTGGTGAATTTGCTGCAAATTGTAAATTTGTTTACAAATTTTAAAACGCCTGATTATTGGCTACGGTAATTTGCGCTGCTCTTGGGAGATTGTGTTGGTCACTATGGAAATGATGGTTGCGTTTGTGTTCTTTAATTTGTGCAATGTCAGCTGATCAGAACTTTCCACTCCCATCGGTGTTCTCACGCCTGCCCTTTTTAGTAAATCTGGCCCAAAGTGTATGATTCATACAGACTGTCATACAGCAATAGCCAAAAATACATAGTACGGGTCAAAATGATAGATTTTTCTTTTATGCCAAAAATCATGAGGATATTAAGTAAAGATCATGTTCCATGAAGATATTTTGTAAATTTCCTACCGTAAATATATCAAAACTTAATTTTCTATTAGTAATATGCATTGCTAAGGACTTCATTTGGACAACTTTAAAGGCGATTTCCTCGATATTTAGATTTTTTTTGCACCCTCAGATTCCAGATTTTCAAATAGTTGTATCTCAGCCAAATATTGTCCTATCATAACAAACCATACATCAATGGAAAGCTTATTTATTCATATGATGTATAAATCTCTATTTTGAAAATTTTACACTTAAGACTGGTTTTGTGGTCCAGGGTCACATATGAAATTTGGTCACACAGTATGAAACAAGCACAATACTTAAAAAGTCTTATGAGATCAGCTTGGTTTTTCTATTCCATTGACATTTCACCATCTGAAAATGTTCAAATACTGTTTGTCTTCATTTGTCTTCTATTGTTTTTAACTGCATAATTTAAAACCTCACAAACGTATTTTGTGAAATGTTTTGGTTAAAAAGTTGCGTTATACCATACGGTCAGCACATGGTAAACATATTCTAGAGTTTTAGGTGTGGTTTAAGTGTGCAAATACTTTTTATGGCTGTTATATGTAAAATGCTAATTCTAAATAAATAATAATTAGACGTAGCAAAACAAATTGTAAACATTTTTCTCTATTGATTATTTTCACACATTTTGAAAGCAATTTTTTTGTGAATGGGACAAAAACCTTCCTTCTTCTGTAATTCTAAAATAAGACCCTGAAGGTCCTCACCTGCTGGTATAAGAGGAATAATCAGGCAGGCGGTTCCTCCAAGGAGCAGCACTGCACTCTGGCAAATCCTCCTTCCGAAGCGCTGAATGAGAGGAAAGCAGGACAGCCGGGCGGGAAACTCTGCAATGCCAAAGATGAGTTGAGTCAGGTAAATGTCCAGACCGAAGTTCCCCACGTTCAAGCTGACACCATAGTAAACCAGGCTCGTCACAAACCTACGATGACATAAATAAATATATGATAAGACTCTCAGCTGCTTTTTTAATCAGATTAGAAAAGTTTTCACAGCTTGATTTGGTTCCAAAAACAGTAATAATGCTTTATTGTTAACATTTTATGCTGTTGTATTTCACATATTATATTGTATTTAATATCAAAAACTGGGGGAGTTTAGAGAGGTTTACCCACATACAAGCTCCTGAATGGTAAACTTGGATAAAGCATCAAAGGTATGGCATCTTATCACATTTTGGATAATAGATATGGGAAATGCTAGGATAACTCACCACATATAGCACATGATGAGAGCTCTCTTTCTTAGGTAAGCCACTCGAAACAGGTCTAGCATGGTGCCTGTTTTAGCTGTGTTCTCCGCTTCAATCTGATAAGGCATCCTTTCATGTTAACTGATAATTTTTTTTAAATTACTTTTGATTCAACTATATGTTTTAGAATGAATTTGATCGTTTACAGTTTTTCACCCAAAAAGGAAAATTTGCACCAAAAAAAAATACAAATTATCACTCTCAAGCCATCCAAGATTTAGATAAGTTTAGTTCTTCCTTGGAACAGATTTGGAGCAAGTTAGCATTACATCACTTGCTCACCAATGGATCCTCTGCAGTGAATGGGTGCCATCAGAATGAGAGTCCAAACAGCTGATAAAGACATCACAATAATCCACAAGTAATCCACACCACTCCAGTCCATCAATGAATGTCTTGAAAATCAAAAAAGCTGCATTTTGTTTGTAAGACAAAATCCATCATTAAGAAGTTTTTAACTTCAAATTGTTGCTTTCAGCTAAAATATGAGATTCTGATGGCACCCATTCACTGCAGAGGATCCATTGGTGAGTAAGTGATGCAATGCAAAATGTCTCCAAATCTGGAGAGCCTGAGGCTAAGTAAGTTTTCAGCAAATTTTCATTTCTGGGTAAGCTATGCCTTTAATTCTTCTCTTAGACCAAATAAAGCTTGGCAAAGAGAAAAACGTCACCTTGTCGAGCAGATTTTCGGGCACCTTTCTTCCATTAATTCGGGCAGCGTTCAATATCTCTTTCTTGGCCCTGTCTTGCTTGCCCTGAGTCAGAAGCCATCGGGCAGATTCAGGGAGAATCCTGCCAAATACAAAGACAATTATTAGAAAAGAAAACACCTCATAAAAATTTCAAAAACAATAATAATAAAAATACAAATGAAATAAAAGCAATAAAATAAAATGACAAATGTATGTATGTATGTCATGTGACCATTAACCGACATCAGAAAACCATGAACATGCAAATCAAAGGTTTGGGAATCACTGGTACAGAATAACTCTCACCAGTAATAAATGCAGAAAAGCCCAACTGGTGCTGACAGAACCAGCTGTAAAATCCTCCAGTTTCGGATCCCAAAGGACACACCAGACAGCAACATCAGACCAATGGCATAAAAGCAGTGTGACAATATGGTAAAAAGGGCCCGTTTGGCTGAACCACACCACTCAGTACCTAAAACACGTTTGAGATACCATGAAATTCATCTGCTGAGATCCAAAACAGGTGCTATATACATTTTCATAGTGATTTTTTTTTGTTACAGGGAATTTGTTTAAAGCATAAATTCTCTTTCTACATGCAGTCTAAATATCTAAGCAAAATTTCAGACTTTTTAATGTACTGGCATTAGGAGGAGTCACGTGTTACCCAAAACAAATGTGTTGATAGAAATCCCTGATATTGTGGTGCCGACCACAAAGCGGAGAGCTATGTAGACAAAGATGTTGGGAGAAAATGCTACTGCCACCCCAAACAGAAACTGCAGGAACAAGGAAAGCAGCGTGACAAACCGCCGGCCATACCTGTGGCAAGAAAACATGTTAACCAGTACAGTTATTAAAACACTAACATAAAAAAATAGCCCTTCATGGGTTTTAAAAACAAACGAAATAATCTGAAAGTTTTGTTTTTGGAAAAACTCCAAAATAATCATAGTATGTAAAATATCATTCTTATGTTGATCAGGGATTGTACTCTACACATACTTGTCTGCCATTGGCCCAAACAATAGGGCTCCAATAAGAAGACCAGCCATGTAGACGGACTGAGATGCCTCATTATATACCTTATTTTCACACACCAGGTCAAACTATGATAAGATAGGAAAAGAAAACATGATAAAAGACAACAAATGATGTAAATTAAAATGATATGTAGGGAGATGTTACAGTCCATATTAACTTTAATAACTTACTATATTAATACACATTATACAAAGGGTAGCTTTTCAAAGTCAATTTCTGTAAAAACGTATACAGTAAAGTCCTAGACCTTGAACTTTTTAAAATTTCAATTTCAATCATTATTGTCAAGGGGAAAAAGCACACAGTGACAAACCACTATTATGATGATAAACGTTATGCATTAGGCCTATATAGCATTTGGTTTCATGTGAACAATGTGATGACCATAGATGAAAAAATAAAAATAAACTTATTTGCGTTACGAGAAGTCAAAATTCGGTTCACCAGTAAATTAGGTAGCCTATTTTAGCAGGTATGGCAAAAATAGTGTTTATGTCAAAAGCTCTTTCAAACGTGGTCTTAATCACAAAGATTACAAGTTCGCAAAATACACTCGCGAACAAAAATTGTCTTTGCCTGAGGAGGTAACCATGGCAACAGCTACTTGATCGCTAGCTATTATAAATAAAACAAGTAAACTTTTACAGGTGTGAACATAACACATATTTTAAGTCTTTGTAATGTAAGTTAGCTGATATTCAGCAAACTGCACAAGAGCTAGAGGCGCCAAAAGACTACTGAAATGGCTAGAAATTGTTACTTAGCTAATTTAAAAGTTGACTCCTTTGAAAGTCAAATATTGTTTTACTTTTAATAATATAAAATCAACACATTTTATATCACGTGTAGGGTATCATAAAAACCTTACATTGAAAGTGTAACAATTAGTATTTACATGATTTATATGAAAAGGCATAGCTTTATAAATTTAAGAAAAACAAAATTAAAACTCTTATAACCATATAGTGATAGGCTGCTTTATTTTAAAAAGCTGACCTAACTTACCTCAGTTATAAGAGTGCTGCTGCCTTCTGGTGCCTTATAAACCCATCCATCAGAACATGATGTCGTTGTGTTTATTCCATAAGCTTCAATAGCATCAAGCTCAAGATCAACAGGTGAGAACATCTTACAACTCTCATACTGTCCTTCGGTGTCCAGAGGGATGGTGAGGTTCAGCTGCTTCTCCTCTGTCAGGTTGGGAGCCCGCTGTAAAATCCAGCTGCTGTTGCAGTTGTGAGGGAAGCTGATGGCGGTGAAGACCTGACCGAACATGTGGAAAGCTGTGAAGATGTTGGGGAGACATACCGCCATCAGCAAGCGCTTCTGAAACGCCCCAAACTCGCCGACAGACGACAGGATCTGCGCGAAGTCTATCATGATGACCACTGGGCGACCATCAGCGGCGGCTCGCGCTTAAAACACCTGCGCCGCGGTTCACCTTTGCGGAGCGAAATTAATTTTTAAACGTGTCACAAGTTCAGCATATCTACAGCGCTCTTATCTGCTACGACAAAGATAAAGCACTGTTTTTTTTTCACAGCGATAAGGATAGCCAGAAGATTTTAAATTAATAGCAATAAAATATGATCCTATGCAAAAGAAGGTATTTGATAGTAGATTAACAGGCTGATTCTAGTGGTTGAAATGTACTGAGAGGAATTCTAGCAGTGTGTTGTATGTGTGTTTGCGTGAGGGACTTTGGATCATGAGGCTAATGCAGTTGGGGCCTTTTTGCCAGTTAAGGCGGTCTTAATATGGTGGTAATATGTAAATTGTTGTGATATGTTTGTGGGTTCGAGCACAATATTTAGACAACGCTGTATATGTGTCACAAAGTGGCCACACTATCAAGGGAAAAAGTAAGATGATTGTGACAAGAGGAAAGGCTAAATAAAGGCAAAACGTTTTTTTTTAAACAAATATGAATTTAAAGGGATAGTTCACACATTATTTACGCACCCTCATGTCGTTCCAAACCTTTATAAATTTCTTTCTTCTGCTGAACACAAAAGAAGACATTTTGAAGAATGCTTGCAACCAAACAGATGCTGGTAGCCTAACCATCGACTTCCATGGTATTTTCCGTAGGGTTACTCCAGTTAACCTGATGAAAATGTGCCTTTTAAAACCATTTTCTAAAAATGATTCCAAACCTGTATAAGTTTGGAAGAACAAAAACGAAGATATTTTGAAGAACCAAACAGTTGTTGGTCTCCATTGACTTCCATAGTAGGCGGTGGTGGGGGTTAACTATGGAAGTCAATGGGGACCATCAACTGATTGATTACCAGCATTCTTCAAAATATCTTCTTTTATGTTCAACATACGAAAGAAACTCATACAGGTTTGGAACGACATGAGGGTGAATAAATGATGACAAAATCTTCATTTTTGGCTGAACTATCCCTTTAAGTTGCTTTTCTATGCTGTAAATCAAAATGAACATGATTTTTATATAAAAGTCATATTCAATAATATTAAAATACAGTAATATATACTGTAACCAGTAAGGAGGCATATTAGGCACCTTTTAAATTAATTCTTTATTGATTTTAAAGCATTTAAAAACATGCCTTAAAATTCAACACAAGCTAAAGAAAATTAAGTGAAAATATAAAGAAAAATATACTGATATTGATACGGTTTTTGCTTTTAATTTTTATTTCTTACAGTAAACTGACTGAAGGCGTCGGTCCTTGTACAACACTGCTCCACGTTAAGGACTTATAAAATGCATTATTATTAAGACTGGATATTATTTAATTATATACTATATAATAATGTTGACCTTTGATCTACATAGAATAAATTCCTTATTCAAAGCAAAACTCGCATTTTCAATGCAAGCAATTTTTTTTTTCTTATTTTAGTGGACAGCTTTGTTGTGATTGCAAAGAGGTGAAAAGAAAATACTTGTGCATCAAATCTTTCTTTCACTTCTCTCCTATTAGCTTTTGAATCTTCCCAATAAAACTGGAAAATAAAGTTTGAAAAAGGTTTTAAATTATTTATTTTTATATATTATATATGTTATATAATTATATATATTATATATATAAAATAAAATGTCAAAAAGGGCAAAGGGGATTAACATAATAATAATAATAATAATAAAAATCAGGTGAAACACTGCTTTAAAATAATGAAGTTGCTTAAGATTATTCCAGGCTGTTTTTGCACAAAGGTAGTGATATGTTTAAATGAGATTTCTAGGGTGAAGTAAACAACCTCTCATAAATTCAATGAGAACTTCAGCAGGTCAGAACAGACCTGCTGAAAACACCAGGCAGATTTATGCTACATAAGACCCCACTGTGATTATAGGCACCCTCACAGACAAAAAGAAAAACCAACACTCACAATGTGTCTTTTGTAACTGACACCACCTCCCATCACCTTATTTATGAAGAACACAAAGGCCATGAGTGAAACATCCCATATAAAATCAAACCAATGGCAAATTACATTATTTACATGCTCAATTGAGTTGATCCACAACAGAAATACACATGAATACTTAAGTTCAATTCCAGAGCAGGAAAAAGCCAAACACCAAACTTTCATCAGGTACCTCGGGTACTTCTACCCTTTCACATACAGAGAGACTTATAAAAATGAAAAGTCACAGATAATGTCAAAAAAATTAAAACCAAAATTCACAAATGAATGCAAAATCTAAAAAAGGAGAGATGTGTGAGATGCAGAAATGTGTAGAAACATTAAGGCAATAACTTTTAGAGCAGCATGGGATAGTAACATTTGCGAATGTGCCAAGTTGAGACAGCAAAAAAGGTTGGGAAAGCAGTAAAACCAGCCTTCAGGAGTGTTCATTAGGGCTCAATGACACTGAATGAATAAATCATTTCATCTTATTCGGCTAATCTGCAGAAAGCAAACAACCGCAACCAGAAGTAGAAATTTCAAAACCAGATGCTGTAAATGTTCAACAAGCTGGTTTAAACTGAAGTAAATAATGCAAGCTGTGGGATAAAACATGCTTAGCTGCTTCTCTTCAAAAGCATAGAAAAAATATAGGTTAAAAAATAAAGCTATAACTATAGCTAAACCCATTTACTTCCTCTATAAACTCCATGTTTCTTTGGGTTTCGCTCCTCTTTTATGCACTCAGTAGTTATATTGGAGGCATTTTTGCATTGTTAATTTTTAGGTTGTCAGTTCAGATTGTGCAAAACTAGGACAAATGTAGAAAAAAGAAAAAGAAACATTAAAATAATATTAAGGTTATATCTGGTTATGATAATTGCATCCTTATACAAATAAATCCTAAACTATATTTTAATCGACTCCTACAAATTCTGATCATTCGCATGTTTGTGCAACTCTTCCGTTGGGCTGTTTGAAATCCTATGGGCTGGCGCTATGGTATCTTTCTCTTTGGCAACAGTGGTTTCTTTAGGGCAATTGAAAGAGGAAAAAATACATCAATGTGTCATTCGGTCGGTAGTGTTGGTTTGCTTTCACATTTGTAGGCAAGTCACGGTCCTGCACAGAGCCAAAGTTTAGCTAATGCTGAGCTGAGCAAATCCCAAGAGTTTGACATCGTCAGGAATCTCAGAGCCCTCAACGCCAGAGGCCTGAAAAACACCACGCATGACGTGTTACTGCAAAACACCAGTGAGGACTAGCACACAGTGGCTTTAACCACTCACCAGTTTAAATGTGACATTTTTATTGGAATGAGGCTCTTCGACTATCTTCTGCAAATTAGCAGCCACTGAAATGACACAAAACAGAGGCTTAGGAACATGATATATTAAAGTTAAGAATTATTTCATCTTGACATTGCAATTTATTATCTTTACATATTGCACATCAATTTAACTTTCAGTAGAAATCCTTATAGACTAACATTTCCTATTATATATAATTACTGTAATTCTGTACATATGGAGTCAAATCAGTAATATTGTGAAATATTACAATTTAAAATAACTATATATAAAAAAAGTAACTATTTTCTATTGTAATCTATCTTAAGATGCCATTTATTTTTGTGATGCAAAGCTATTTTTTCAGCAGCCATTACTCCAGTCTTCAGTGTCACATGATCCATCAGAAATCTAATATGCTGATTTGGTGTTTAAGAAACATTTGATCATTATCTATGTTGAAAATGGTTGTGCTGCTTAATATTTTGGTGTAAACTGTGATGCATTTATTTTAGGATCAGTATTATTCGATGAACAGAAATTTTAAAAAAAAAGCATTTATTTGAAATAGAATCTTTTGTAACATTATAAATGCCATAATTACCACTTTTGATCAATTTAATGCATTCTTGCTCAATAAAAATATTTCTTAAAAAAAAAAAAAAACATCTTACCTATAACAAAATCCCCCCCATCTCCCAAGCCAGCCGATACCAGCTCCTGAGAAACCCCATCTGCTGTGTCTACAGAAAAAGAAAATGTGATTCATTAACCCCACATAAAAAAAAAAAAAAGACTCACTTAGACCAACAAACTTTAAGTCTGGCAAATTACAACCTCCTGCATATTGTGAACTGACAAGCTTGCAGATCTTCCAGAACGAGGCTGACAACATAATAACTGATCAGCTGCACACAACATGCTAACATACTATAGTGAGTACAGAGAGCAGAATGAAGACGACGTGTTCAGGCAGAAGAGCATTCTCACGCACTACATCAGGCCATCAGAAATGGACATCTCCCCTGGAGCCAGCTAAATGCACATTACACAATGTTTTATTTTGGGAGTCTTGAAAATTCACAACACGGCACTGACAAAATGCAGATGCAGAGAACTGGTGCTCTTTGACATCTGATGGTAGAAAAAAAAATTTACTCTAGCTTTGCTTTAGCCTCTGCTGGAGGGCAGAGAGAGCTGAGATAAAGAGAAACTGATGATAAATTGATTTGTTAAAGGGGTCATATGATGCGATTTCAAGTTTTCCTTTCTCTTTGGAGTGTTACAAGCTGATTGTGCATAGATAAGATCCCTGAAGTTGCAAAGACTAAAGTCTCAAAACCAAAGAGATATTCTTTATCAAAGTTAAGACTCTGCCACGCCCCCCCTAAAATGGCTCGCTAATGTACAGTATTTGAAAAATAATGTGTTTTTTGAACATTAAAGCATGTCAACATATTCTGTTACACCAAATACACAAAATAATGATCTTTAAAAAAGCATCATATGACCCCTTTAAAGGAAAACACGGACAAAAGAACTGCCCAAGCGTGTAAATCAAACTGATTGAGATGTTCACCACCTTTGACAAATGTGACAACTCTCAACCACAATATTGAGTGGTTTTCTAAAGAGTCATGAACACTTTGGGAAAACATCTGCATTAAAGGGATACTCCACCCAAAAAAGCGACACTGATTCATCAAATGGATTACACCAGCGTTCGTTTTGCATGTTCTTTCAAGCGTCATCTTGGAGGGACCCATTCACTGCCAGAAAATAATTATTTCTCTAAAAATCTCAGTTTGTGTTCCACAGAAGAAAAAAGTACACCTGGGACTGCGTACTGGGACTGAGAGTGAGTAAATGATGACAGAATTGTAATTTTAGGGTAGAGTATCCCTTTAAGAGTGTATTGTGTGGACTTTTTATTGCTTGATTTATTGTTGACTATTAGCCACGTCTACGCTCTTACCTCTGCCAGGCATGAACTCAAATCGTATGTCATTCAGTTCCTTTTTCAAATTTCTATAGGACAGAAGGAGAAATGTAAGTCATCTACTGCTCCTGTCAACACTGGATCAACGTCAATTAATGAATCAAAACAAAAAAACAAATACATCTTACCTTAACCTTAATACTAAACTGATGGGGGATGGTGAGGCATCGCCAGGAACTGGGGCCTATGGATGGAAGCAGAGGATCAGACTCCCTGTACAGACTGAGGTGACATAATAACTTCATGCTTGATACAACAGCTTTGATTGGAATAGAGATGTCAAAACGTGTGAAGTATGATTTGTTGCTGGTGCTCTACCTGTGTAGGGTTCGCAGCCAGGGTCGGGGTTGTACTTGGGTCAGTGTGTTGAGGGTTGGCCGGGCCCTGGCCAGCAGCTTGAGGTAGTTCAGGCTGGAGGTGACTGCTGAAAGGCTGGAATATCTACAAATACATGCACAGACACACACAAATGTATATATATATATATATATATATATATATTAGACATATTATTACGGTACATTAGTAAATGTTCAAAGAATATAGTATACATACTATACATGCATTTGAATCGCATTTAGTTATTGTTTAGTAATAAAATGTTATTTTGTGCTTTTTAATTCAACTTTATTTAAAAATAATTGTAGTCTTAAGACTTAACAGTGTAATTACTTTTTACAATGGACACTGCATTGCAGGATACAGTATTCTACAGAGTGCCCTGTTTATTTTGCCAAATACAGTAGGTCTATGTATTTCATGCATAATGCATTCAAAATGCATTATATAATACATAGTACATACAGCAGGAATCATAAGAATAGTTCATTAGTATGATATTTGGAAAGGTTCCTCATGGTTTACAAACCTCTGTGTCCTGGAGTCCTTCTTTTACTCTTGGTGACTGTGTGAGAGATAAAAGGTCAAAGGTCAAACTCAAGTCTCTTGTAATAATATAGAATGGTGTGGGTTACTGTAATTCAGCTTTGGATTTGAACACACTGTAGTAAGGAATGAAGCAGGGAGTTAAGGTCCTTCATGAGTATTTTATTTTACACTTGCGCTATGATGTTAAGTATTTATAGTTTTAGTAAAATATCCTTCAAGAACTGAAGGACTACTGGCATTGTTTTAAAGAGATAGTTCACCCAAAAATGAAAATTACCTCATGATTTACTCAGCCTCAAGCCATCCTAGGTGTATATGACTTTCTTCTTTTAGACGAATACAATTGAAGTTATATTAAAAATGTCCTGGCTCTTCCAAGCTTTATTATGGCAGTGAATAGCTGTTGAGATTTTGTAGCCCAAAAAAGTTTTACATTTCCATATTTAAAACTTTATGAACCCTAATCTCCAGCTTCCGTTAACTGTCGTACGTGACAGGATTTGTAAAGAAAAATGTTGTGAATGTGCGTACGACAGTTAGCGGAAGCTAGAGATTATGGTTTATAAAGTTTTAAATATGGATATTTTTCTACATAAACACATTGATTCACTTCAGGAGGCCTTTATTAACCCCCCGGAGTCATGTGGAACACTTTTTATGATGGATTGATGCACTTTTTTGGGCTTCAAAATCTCAATCCCCATTCACTGCCATTATAAAGCTGGGAAGAGCCAGGACATTTCTTAATATAACTCTGAGTGTATTCGTCTGAAAGAAGAAAGTCATATACACCAAGAATGGCTTGATGTTATCATGGGGTAATTTTCATTTTTGGGTGAACTATCCCTTTAAGTAGGCCTGTCACAATAACAGCTTTTTGTTGTGCGATATATTGCCCCAGAAATAATTGCGATAAGCAATATTATTGTCATTTTAAAGACCATTTTATGCCACTGAATATATAATCATAATGTAACAGCATAATAATGCAAGAAGACCTGCACACTTCCAAATGACAACAAACTTTTAATTTTTAAGAATATTTAGATCATGGAAATTAAGTATCAAAATATTAGATACCTTAAAAAAAACCTGAATAAATAGTAAATAAAAATTTTCTAACAAAATGTGCAAAGTAACAAGTAGAAAAAAAAAATGCACAAAGAACTTGTATGGAGATTTTTCCATCTACAGATTTTTCCCTGAAAAACACAATCACTACTCAGCAGTAAGATGTCCGTATGCACAAAGGCACAGATCCCTAAACAAGACCATATCTGCAGATGAAACTTTGTTTGTAGAAGCATTTTTTAAATTTGAACTAGCACCTCATGACTACACCACGTTATGTACGAGAAGCTGCAAAAGACACAGGCACAAGTGGAATGTACAAAACATGGTGACATTAATTTAAGTAAATATAATGGGCGATATATTGCGCCACCAAAAATGATTGAGGTCATGTACATATATTGCGCGATAAGTCGATATATTGATTATTGCGACAGGCCTACCTTTAAGATATGCAACCAAATTACACAATATCTGCCTAGAACATATTCTATTCAATAGTATGAACTACATACATCCAATGGTGTTCCACAACCCTTAACCAAACAGACACAATTAAACACTGCCATCTAACCTGAGGTGTGTTCAGACTTACACTACTACTTCAAATGTTTAAGGTCAGTAAGATTTTTTTTAATCAGCAAGGATGGAAGAGATATAAAGTGATTTTTATACCGGAATACAAAGATCATAGTGACCAGAAGTGACCATAATGCGTGTTAGTGCCTAAACCAACAGAAGTCTCATTATGAGGCTGTTAAACAGAATCTGGATGGTTATCAGAGAGCATCGATTTGGTCAGTATGTCAAAGTTATAAATAAAAACACAATACAGATGGCATCCAGGAAGCACACATTCTGTCTCTCTGTTCTTCCTAGCAAGAATAGTTTAGTTACACTATTTTTGCTTTACCACAGTTTAGTCATTCAGATTAGAAGTATGTGGTCAAGTTTAAAAAGCCAGGTAAGTAGGTAATTCTGTAGCATGTATAAGCTATGGGTTCATAATAAGCAGAGGATATTGAGCAAAGGTTATCATATTAAGCGATCTAAATGATTTTATACTGTACATGATTATTTCTTGCATAGACCTGCAGAGAAACAGATTATCACAGACAGGAGAAGGTTCAACGTTCATCCTTAACCAACCTGAACTCTATTATCTTTATTGTATTAGTCATTGAAGCTGGATAACAATATACACTCTAAACAAATTTTCTTTCTGATTATCTAGCACTTCCAGTTCCTGCATGCCCAAATGCTGTGTATGACTGAGTGTGCTTCCTTGTTAAGGTGAGCCATCTGTATCAGCGGGAAAACTGAACAACCCTGGGTGGGGGCAGCTCAAGAGGATGAGAGAAACGGACTTGTCGCCTTGTCGACTTGGACTGCTGCTCCTTTAGCGGCAAACACAAAACACAGAGCCCAGGGATGAGAGGTGCCATTACAGCCAACAGCATTACTAACACCACACACAAACAAAGAGCGCAAACAACCGCTGCTGGAACTCTCAAAATTACGTGTTCAGTAGGATCTGAAATTATGCATGTGTGTGTGTGTGTGTGTGTTACCCGCAAGGCAGCAACAGCAGCTTTGCCCTCCTCGCTCTCCTCATCCAGTTCATCATCGCTCCATTCCCATTCTCCATCTTCTGTTTTATGGAGTCTCCCACTGGAGCCAGGAACTCGCCGAACCTACACACAAATATATACACATACAGTACATTATACAAATATGTTTGTATACATACACACACACACACACACAAATATATGCACATAAAGTACATTCAAATATATATATATACAGTGGGTACGGAAAGTATTCAGACCCCCTTAAATTTTTCACTCTTTGTTATATTG
>NW_015557141.1:51438-58252 GCF_001515605.1 Sinocyclocheilus anshuiensis
TATATATATATATATATATATATATATATATAACATTACATTTTTGTAATTAATTCATATTTCTACTTATTATTAAATTTTTCTATTCATCCATCATGTAGAATAAAAATAGTAAATCAAAATAAGTCTAATTACTTTAAATTCGTTTTTGGATTTTTATTTATTTTATTTTATTTTTTTCCAAATTGATTTGGAGTACACTTAAAATTATGTAGGATTTACTTTGAAACAATTTTCACTTAGAAATTGCTAGTAAATTTCACAAATAATTACAAAAAGAAAATCAAGTAACACATTGAATTAAATGAGAAAATTTAGAAGCAGAAAGACTGAAATAGTATTTTCTTTTAATACATACTCTAAATAATTTGTTTTATTTACAACTTGGATATTTTTTTTACAGTGTATTCTTTAATGTACCTGAAGTGATTTTAAACTGGCTAAGTATAAGAATAATAAGTATAAGAAGCATATAATAATACTATATAAACATCTCACAATAAAGGTAATAAAACCAGGCTTAACTCAATAAAAAAATTACATCATAAAACAATAGAAATAATACCTAATAAAATATTATACTACATTTTCCTCACCTTTCTCGCTCTCTCTATAATTGTAGGTGCTCTCTGTAATAATTTCTCCTGCAGAAATTCATTATTCTGCCAAACAAAATGGAATAGAAAGATTAATTTGTTTCTAAATTATGGTAATAACCACAATTTCACCTCAAATTCATCTCCAGCCCCCTACTGGGCACTGATTCAAACTGTAGACAGGGAACTCCATTTGGCAAATAGTTTATCAGCCAGTTGAAGAGGGATGCTGGGATGCTTATACCTAATTTTGTTTAGACACAGACATGACGGCCAAGTGATGGGACTGAACTCATTTGGGATTCATACACAAGGGGGAATGTAGGGGTATTTATATACACACACAAACAAACAGTTCATACAGAAATTAAAATGTAATCACCCTCATGTCATTTCAAACCCATATGCTGTTATTTTTTGTGAAATACAAAAGACTTCTGAAGAGTCATTACACAACTCTTACAATGTCAAGATTAAGATAAAAGCACCATAAAAAGTATCGCTTAAAATGTTTTTTACAGATTAGAAACTATATTTTGAAAGATACCTTGTTATGTACTAATAGAAGTCTGTCTCCTATAGAAAAACTACTTTTTCAAACACCTGGAAAGAAGTCAAATTGACACTTAAGACTGGTTTTGTGGTCCAGGGTCACATATGAGGTTCTTATATTCATTTGAAGGACAAGTAATTTTAAATACTAGACTTGTTTGGGAGAGGGAACTTTCTATCTCTATATGTGAGGAAAAATGGGGTAATATTTGGAAATATGCCAAATCCATTTCGGTATGTAACCGTGCCAAGGCGATGCAATTTAAAATTGTATCTGTGTAACATGAAACTTAAGTTTGCATTCACTGATCTTTTCAAGCTACACCTCTGCATTTGGATCCAAATATAGTGTGAAAGCTACTGTATGGATTCAGAAGACATATGGATTACTTTTTGAGTTTTATTGTCCTGTTTTGAGTATAACAGTGGCAATTATGAATTTTTGTAGTATAAAAACATCTACACATAATAAAGTTATACAGATTTGCAAAAAAAAAAATAAAAAAAATACGAGGGTGAATAAATGATGAAGTAGGATTCTTACCTTGGCTTTCTGGAAGAATTTATGTTTTAAGAGTTCTAATGATGTTGGCCTAAAAAGCAAACACTATTGAAATACATTTGCTGTAACTTTGTGTTTTCAGGCAATATCAGCTATAACAGTCATTAGAAAAAAAAAAACTTTTTCCGTTTTACACAAAAAAAGTGTACTTTTAGAAAATGGTTAAAATCATATGTCAGCTGAATAAAATATTTGAGCAATTATTCTATACTGAGCAGGTCGAGTGTGGCTGCCATGGTGGGATCACATGACCAGCTAAACACTACTTGACATACTCTGCTGTTCAAAATTTTGGGGTCAGAAAGATTTTTTTTTTTTTAAGAAATGTATACTTTTTCAGCAAGGACGCATTGAATTAATCAAAAGTGACAGTAAAGACATTTATAATGTTACAAATGATTTCTATTACAAATGAATGCTGTTCTTTTGAAATTTCTGTTTATCAAAAATATATAGACTGGAGTAATGATGCTGAAAACTCAGCTTTGCAGGACAGGTACAAATTAAAAATTAAAATATATTAAAACTGTTATTTTAAATTGTAACAATATTTCACAATATTACTGTATTACTGAATTTTTTATCAAATAAATTCAGCTTTGATGAGCATAAGAAAGAGAGACATTTAAAAAAAAATATATATATATATTTTTTTTTTAATCTTACCGACCCCAAACTTTTGAAAATTTGTGTACTTTTCTCACATGAGCCAACAAGATCATTGCGGCTCTACTCAGCACCTTTTCTCTGGTTCCTTCTGCAAACACAACGAGATCATTTTCCTCAAGGATTTCCCATATTTCTTCAACATCTCTTTATCTGTGATTCCAGTCTCAAGGCAAGGCGGATCATTCTGCAGGGTCAACATCAACACCTGCAAACACAAACACACCCAACATGCTATAAAACATGTTTCTCATTAGAGGGATGCATGACTGTCTTAAAACAGCTGTGAGATTCATTAGAGCTCATATGGGACTGTACTGTATCTCCTGCTCTTTCCTCACCTTCATAGGAGGGTATTTGTGGTAAGGAGCTGCACCTGTGGCCAGCTCGATGGCTGTGATCCCAAAACTCCAGATGTCTGCTTTGAAGTCGTAACCTTTCACCTGTACACAAACAGTCACAGATTTGTTTAACACGAGAGATGCATCCATATGCCAGCAGTTACTGGCAATTTCACACCACATTGAAGTCTTTCGAGTTTAAAAGGACGAAATAAGAGCTTTAATTGTCCATGTAATTCAGTCCATATACAGTGAGATCCAACAGTTTGAGAATATGAGAGAAAATGCTTTTATTTGGCACTTTTCCAATTTAATACCATGTGATGGCCCACCTTTGGCCCACTGTATCTTCTTAACTGGAATCAGAATTTGTGCGCTTTAAATGAGTACTAGTTGTTAGGCGGAAATACTTACCTGCTCCATCACTTCTGGAGCCATCCAACATGGCGTTCCCACAAACGTCTTCCGCACTTTATTTCGAGTCATGTCACCACCAGTGGCTAAGAAGGCACTTACACCGAAATCTAAAGATTAAAAAAAGTTAAAAAAAAAAATAAATAAATAAATTTTCACTGTCCAATATAATACGAAACATACTTTATTGTCATTGTATAGACCTTTTTCTTCGCTTCTCCATGGAGGGCGCCATAGCGGCGAGTGACTTCCTGTAGGATGCTTCGAACTTCCGTTTAGTAATTGTCATAAGTTAGCGGTAATGGCGAATCGTGGAGGCTCTGGGAAATTTTGTGCTGTTAAAGGCTGTCACAACAGCTACAGAAAGCTCAAAATGTTTCTTGATCAAGAGTGTTATGAACACAAGCCAACAATAAGAGTTCTCTCAATGTGGCTGGTGTAGTTCTAAGCTGTCAGTGTCATCTGCTTGCACTGATACATTGGCATTGTAGCATTTTTCCAAAAGACTGTTTTTTTTAATTCAAAAAGTGGTTTTGTGTCTGAAGAATTGACTCTCTCCCTGAAGTCTTGATGTGTGTCATAGCTTGGTGTAGATGGTAGCCTTTCTCCCTCCCTTGTTGATGACGCACCATATACATCATCAGCTTTGTGACGTCTAAATGTCATCTGACTAATTATTTTCTGTTCAAGGTTTCTTCTGGTTCCTGCATTCCATCTACACTGCTCATCAGTGCAAGATAGCCCTGTCATACCACTGGCCACTGCATTTTGCACCTTTCAAAAATCAGAACATACTGTTCACTTTATTTACTTTATTAGTAAACAGTACATCACCATTAACACTTTTTTAGAGCTAAACAATTTTGTTATAACTGAAATTTATAATTGGTTAAATATTGCTGTAAAAATAAGTCTTTACATTGAATCACACAGTCAGTGCTTGAAGTGGGCAGGTGTTGTGCCCATTTTCGACTCCCTGCCAAATTATTACCCCCCTCGTTGAAATCGCTACCTGATTGCCTAATCCTAACCCCTCCCCCACACCTAATTCTAAACCTACCAATACTAGGGGGGTAATAATCTGGCGGGGGTTAGAATTGGGCACAACACCGGCACTTCTTTTTCCCACTTCAAGCACTGCACGCGTTTAGCCACACTAGAAGTGTTGCTCTATTTATAAATACCCACCTTCCACAACACTGCAGCAGCATGGCTGCAAGACCTGCCGGGTCCAGCTACGCAGGAGCATCCAGCTGTTTCCACTACTCCGTTATTTTGTAGCATAACCCACGCGATGTGATTTGGTTTATTTATAGCCTGACTCGGCTCTACCTCCGCTTTCAGTAATGTGAACTGCAGATGTTTACGGCAAAGAATTCGTCCAATTTTGTTACTGTGTAGATATCTGTATGCTTTGGTACTTTTATGATTTCTAAGTTCCTCGCCATCCACACCCTCAGACAAAACAAGGTAATTGAACATGTCAACATATGTGACTGCTGGTCGTTGTTTCATATTATCAATCCAGGAGGTGGCGCTGGTCAACTTCATAGGATGAGGAACAGAAAAAGTTACATTGTTTACGGTCTTTGTCAAATAGTCTTGATCGTGCTGCCACCGTGAACTAAAGTTGCCGTTGCTTGTTGACATTATGGACGTTAAAAGTAAGTAAAACAGATTACAACCGTCGTTTCAGAGCTGTCCAAATAACTCTGTAACGCCTAACTAAACGCATCAAGCTGCAACCGGAAGTTCGAAGCATCCTCCATACGCGTACGCGCAAAGCATAATGGGTAATTTCGCGTTCCATGAAAAAGGTCTATACAATATAACAAAATTCAGTATGGCAACCTTCAGAATGCAAAGGACACTTTGAGTATAGTATGTTAAAATTAAACAGGAAACAGTAATCTGCAAAACATTACAAAAATTTGACATGAAATGTTACGCTTCCGTATTCAGATGTATAAATTACTTTTCAAAAGTCTGAGGTCAGTATGTTTTTATTACATATAAAAGAAATGAATACTTTTATTTGGTAAGGGTGCATTAAATTGATCAAATGTCACAGCAAAGACATTTATAGTGTTATAAAGATTATATTTCAAATAAATGCTGTTCTTTTTAACTTTCTATTAATCAAAGAATCCTGAAAACATGCATTATGGTTTCCACAAAAATACTGAGCAATTTAGCTGTTTGTTTTTTTAAACAATGATAATAATAAGAAATGCTTCACATCAAATCAGCATATTAGAATGATTTCTGAAGGATCATGTGACACTGAAGACTGGAGTAATGATGCTGAAAATTCAGCTTTGCGTCACAGGAATAAATTACATTTTTAAATATATTCAAACAGAAAACAGTTATTTTAAATTGTAATAATATTTTACAATATTACTGTTTGTACTGTATTTTTATTCAAATAAATGTGGCCTTGGTGAGCATAAGAGACTTCTTTCAAAAATATTTTAAAATCTTACCCACCCAAAAATTTGAAACAAAATTTGAAGAATAATAAGACAATTAAATAATAAAAATAATTAAATGACAGGCAAGAAAAAAGCACTCTCTTCAGCCAGAAATATAAAAAATTATCTCTTTAAATATCACAGCAGTATGTGCTTTTTGCATTATCTGGACTATAATGGGCATATTTCACTGTTAGGCAGAAAGTAAGTGCAGTTAAAGAGAAAGTTGGTACCTGCGATTTGCACTGATCCGTCCTCCCCCAGCAGGATGTTTCCAGCTTTGAGATCCCTGCGGACAAACACAGGGAGTCTGTCTTTAGACACACAAACAGCTGTGCAAGAATACAGATGTGGATCACTCAAATGGTCCATGTCTGTACTGACAATGTAACCCAAAACAAGTGTTTAATTTATGCACCACTAATGTCACCAAAAGAACAGAAATAACGTTTCCTTAACACTAGACAAAAACAGCTTCATGTGACAGTATCATGAATATGATCAATTAAGCATACTAAAGAGCTACTGGAGGAGGATTCAACCAGAATGAAGTCATGTTTTATTATACTATATAGGCATACAGCTTCTTGTATAAAAAGTCATTTCAGTGCACTACAATGAAATTATTTTCAATTGTAGTAAAAAATATTCAAAATTAACCAGAAATGTTGTATGTTATTCTATATTAACTTAAAAGCAATATCACCCTGTCAATAATGCCGCTGGATATTCAGAACCTTGGTGTGAAGTTATATTAAAGACTAAAGACGCCACTGGAACCAATAAGAATATATTTAACATGATTAAAGTCAGCTCACATTAATAGGTAATTCACTTTAATATATTATTTGCATCATTTATTACATTAATTACAAGACAAATCCTGTGACAAGAGCCTTCTAAAATGTAAGAGTAATTCCCACGTCTTGCATTATATTTTACAGTCCAGCGGGGGGCAGCAGAGATTTGAATTAAACTGAAGCCGCTGACGGACAGTAAAGTAAAGTAAATTAACTTTTGAACATAATTAGAAGACTTTGTTTCTGTTATCTTAACAGTCACATTCTCTTGCCATGACGATATCCAATTATGTGCTTCAGGGGTGCAAAACCATAATTGCAACCTTTCTGCAGTATAAGCCCACACACACACACACACACACACACACACACACACACACACACACACACACACACAGACCAACATATT
>NW_015557141.1:58744-58943 GCF_001515605.1 Sinocyclocheilus anshuiensis
CATATACACACACACACACACACACACACACACAGTGCTGGGCAAAGATTACATTTTTTAATAGCAAATGAATCGCATGATTGCCTGCGATTAATCACGATTAATCGCATGGTTATGCACAAACTTCAATAATGCATTCAAAAGTAGTGTATTGTGCACTTTTTTCATTTAAAAGTACTGCTATATGAACAAAAGTGCA
>NW_015557141.1:60316-68369 GCF_001515605.1 Sinocyclocheilus anshuiensis
CACTTGACAACACTTGATGGGCGAGTGCGGGTGCGGGCGGGTAGAGACTCGTGTGTGCGGGATGCGGGAGAATAATTAGGGTGTACTCACACTAGGCAATCTTAACCGTGCCCGAGCGCTCCGTGCTTTCGTTTAGCCGTCCCTGGCTCGGTTGGAAGAGGTGGGCCAGAGTGCGGTTCAGTTGGGCTCGGGTGTGGTACGCATGTAGTGTGAGCGGAGCGCTAACCGCGCCGGAGCGCAGATCTTCTGATACGTGTGCAACATGATTGCGTGAACATTTGTGAGCGCTTCTCTGCTGTCTTCATGTGCTATCAGGAACTTCCTATTTCCCACTTATGAAGTCGTGATTACGAGCTCGTTGCATTCTTTTCTGTTAAAAATAATAGTGAACAGTGGTTTGTGAATGTCGATGCTTAGCCTAAATAATTTTATCAGGAGCGTCCATGTGAGCACTCCTGCAGTCTTAGGCCCTCCCCAAATACTCTCATTGGTTGAGACGCGTGATGACACCCATCCCACCCCTCCTGTGTATTCAGAGCAATTAATGCGTTAACGCGATAATAACGTGTCAACTTGCCCAGCACTAATATATATATATATATTGAAGAATCACCTTCATGTGAGTTAATCTGATTAATAAAAAAAATATATATATATATATAAAAGTCAAGACAGTCAAAAGTGCCCATAGTGGATGAAACACCCCGACATGAGTAGATCTCTCAAGTCAAACAGGACACTGCTAATTATACTCCACGGATTAGGTATTCTAAAACTTTCCAGAATGCAACTGCATCACCACCATATAAAACCCAGATGGTACTAGGCAATCCGAAGAATGTCAGAACAAAAGCAGAACGGTTTCCTGAGATCTAAGCCATACAGATCACTTACAGCCCGAGCAATGATGTCAGCCTCTGTGGGAGCCATGACAGGGTGTTCTGGTTTCCCCAGCTGACACCCATAACAAAGAGAGCCTCAGTGTGAGGACAGACCCAAAGAGTCCATTTGAGTCCCATCATACCAGAGCAGAAACAAGCTCAAAGCTTTACATTGACAAACAGACTGTTCTTAAACTGGGGCGAGGGTGAAAGACTCGAGGCAGAGAGTGATTTTTACGCCCATCTGCTGGACTTCACGGGACGGTGAAGATGATGAAGAGTTCTGCTGCTTCACTCCCTTTTGACAACTGACTTCATGCCAGTCTTAAGACACAGTGTCTAATTGCATCCTCGAGCGATGTGGAGGATCATGTGCGACTCCCTCCTTGCTGCACATGCGAACAACCCCTCTTCACTTTTCTCTCATATGATTCAGATTGCACGCCTGACACATGCTTAAAGTCTAAAGACTTTTGTGGATTTTAGCTCAAGCTTTTAGTGTTATATGATAATGTTTTCTCAAAAGTTACATAAAGTAAACTTAAAGCTGATATTTGTTTACAGTCTTTCTTTTGTGGAAAAACAAACCAAAAACAGTGATTGATAATTTGCATTAATATGAATCTACCTATCTTTCTCAAAAATAAAAAATAAATAATATTGAATAAATATACTTCATATTTTATTAGAACAATATATAAATAATACAATAAAAATAATTGTATTTATATTATTCAGTGTGTGATATACACACATATAAACATGAAACTATAAATATTTTAAAACATACTGAAAAAACAAAATATCTATCTATCTATCTAATGAATAAATATTAAGTAAATATCATAAATACTGAATAAATATTTTTCATATTTTAAGATATTACATTGTTATAGACTATCATACAAACTTTTTTAAATATTTCAGATTTTATATATACACACACACAAAGTAAATAAATAAGTAAATAAGTATATATATGTATACAGTATATATATATATAAAATCTGAAATATTAAATGTAATTGTTTTATGTTTTAATGATAGTCTACAGATAGTCTATGTGTGTATGTCCCATCTTACTTTAATTTTTTTAAAGGCGTCATATGATGTTGCTAAAAAGAACATTATTTTGTGTATTTGGTGTAATGAAATGTGTTTATGCGGTTTAAGGTTCAAAAAACACATTATTTTCCACATACTGTACAAGGCGTGGTTGACTCTTAACTTTTATAAAGAATATCTCTTTGGATTTGAGACTTTAGTCTTTGCAACTTTACAGATCTTCTTTATACACCAAGAGCTTGTAACACTCCAAAGAGAAAGGAACAATTGAAATCGCATCATATGACCCCTTTAACATTTAAACGTCAACACAGAACAAAAATCTGGCTATGATGATAAAACTCGGTCCATCTTCCAAAAACTGTGTCTAAAAGCAATTAACTAAATTTGTTTGTACATTTTTGTCAGACATCTAAAAATAACACTCAAAGGCTTCTAATAAGTCAAAAATTACCTCCCGTCACACTAGCGGAGCAGCAGAAGCAAAAAGACAAGGTCTCCTTCATTGAGATTCAGAGTCAAGCTTGCAAGTCATGGGTACTTAACCAGACTAAAAGCCTGTGAATTATTTACACTGTCTGCTTTAACAGGCCCAAGCGTGTGTAGAGGCAACAAGGGATATGAGAAGAAAGCAATTAATATAAAAAGGCAGAGAGAGAAACAGACACATGATTTAAATTAGCCATCAGTGAGTCATCACCGCAAAGTCAGTATTGAAGTCTGAAGATGAATGTCTCACATAAACTAGCAAAGGAATCTTTGATGAGCTTACAAAAAGACTGCCAATGAAACGGTTGTATACGCTCAGCCTACATCAACTGAGATTTGTATGATTTAAAGATTTAATGATAAAAGACTGAAGGGTACGAATTAGATTGGACGGCTCACTCAGTTTTTCCATGGATTTCCACTGGAAACCCAAGCAGACCTTGATTCTGAAACGTAATGCATTAATTCCATCATTCATTGCCTGAGATTAAGCTGATTTAAATGGAGTCTCGGTCCACAGGCATCCTGCAAACCTCCTTTGTGTTGAAACCAGTCCAGTCTTAAAGGGATAGTTCATTTAAAAATGAAAATTGCATCATTTACACACTCATGTCATTTCAAATCTGCAAGTGGTTTGTTTTCCTGTAGAACACTAAAGATTTGTTTTTCCAACACCGATTATCAACATACAACAAAAGTCTATACAGCACCATAAAGTATAATAAAAGCAGTCCATATAAACTTTTGCTCTATATTCCAATCTTAAGTCATACAATGCGCTTTGCATGAAAAACAGGCCAAAATTTAAGCCATTATTCCATTAAAATCTTCCCCATCCAGTAAGCTGTGCCTAAAACACCCATGTAATTTGAGTGATTAAGAACCAGATTTATAATGTTGGGTCAGAGTCAATCTTGTCGAATCCGAGGCCTTAACCAACTGAGTTTGAGTGGAGATGTTTATTAATGTCTTGTTATTTTAATTTTATGTTGTTACTTTTTTTGTCTTTCATGTTCTACATAATGTGGATTAAACTGTCCAAAATGTCTGAGTCTGTGTCAAGTTTGAGTACAAATCTACCCGAGCGCATTTAAGTTAATTCATAATTACAGTATGAGTCTGAGTAAGAGTCCAAGTCTGAGTCCAAGACAAGTACCTCAAGTCCAATTTGTAACTGAATCGTTCTTTCAAGCCAGTTCTTTTCAACGAATAAGTTGACTGACTTGGTTCACAAATTGGACTGAATGATTCTTCAATCATACAATGATTCTAACTGGTTTATATGGTTTATACATATTTGTATGAAAAACTGTATAAATACATCTATTATAAATGCACAAATGCTACAGCCTAATCACAAGACAAATACTGTATTTATATTCCATTACTCCTTTGATACATTTACTACATGACTACATTAATAATGTAATTATCATGATTATCCCACATTTCTGCCACAATACTGTGGCGCATTTAGTGTTACTACAGTGAATCCGAGTGGATAAACGGTCCATGTGGCACGCTTTAAACGAGTAGCGCTTAGGGCTGGGCTTTTCAGAACGTTTGACCGATTCTCGATTTTTATATGATTTTTAACTAGTCAACTTGAAAATGTAACTACAACATGATTCAAGTAACTTTTTCCTTATTAACCCTCTAGTTAAAGAAAATTCTATTCCAAGTGCACCACACATGAAGATGTCAACATGATGTAAATGTTAAACAAATCACTTGTTAAATATTTTTGCAGAAAAGATGCATGAACTTCAAGTAATTGTACAAATTTGTGTTATCTTGTGTATCTTGTGCAAACTTGTCTTATACATACTATATGTATAGCGTCTCATGCATGAAACGGCATTCTAAAAACGCGGCGCTTAAGTTAAAAGAAGTTCACTCCCATCTTCTTGCATTTTTTTCCTATTCCTATTTCGTCTTTGTCAACACGAAAGCGCATTCTGTATGAATGGCGCCTAGTGATATATTCTACGTACAGTCCTTAACTGAGCGCGTCACACATGAGCGGTTAATCACGTGCGACGACATGTGGTTGGATCGTTCTTTTCTCTTTACTGTTATCACCGGCATATTGTCAAACTGTCTAATTCTAACGATTGGTAACATTTCTATTGAAAATCGTGATTCCTCGATTTATAAAAAATAAAATCGCGGCAAAACATTAAATTCGAATTAATCGATAAAATCTGAAAAATCGTCCAGCCCTAGTAGCGCTGTTTCATTCCTCTTTTGGTGCATAAACATTATATTGAACATTTATCAAATTTATTATTGTTTTTTTAAGAAAACTATATCACGATAATTATTGTTATCGTTTTATCGTCTAGCCCTAGTTACTATTAAAAAGGGAGCTGTGTAAATATGCTTCTAAATTCTCGTTTTGTGTTAAACAGAAAACAGCATTCGGGTTTAGAACAAATAAATAATGACAAGTTACATTTTTAGGTCCAGTGTTCCAAAACTTTTCCAAAAGTGCATTACCTGTGGATCTGTCCATTTTTGTGAAGGTACTCAAGACCCTGAAGGACCTCTTTCAGCACAGTAGCTATACTAGGTTCATCCAGTACACCGTTCTTGTGCTCCCCCTTTGAAATGATGTGCTTTATAACATCCAACACAGAGCCTGCAACAAAGACAACAGAGAGCTGTAAGTAGACATAATGTTATACAGTCATTAACACTAGAAGAGCATCTGCGAAGGACACATGCTACATTCTAGAGCATTTTGTGGCAGACTTATAACATCAAAAACCAATGAGCTTCATTCTTTTGCGACCTTCTTACGTGCCTGAAAGTTTTTCATAAGGTCAGACACAAATTTCATAATCTATAAAAAATGGCTCTGGCTGCATCCCAAGAATCTTTGTTGTCTTTAAAAACAGTCTTTTAGTGTTGTTTGTATATACACACACAAATTAATTTGATTACGTGACACCCAACAAACCAATATTGTTTTAACCCTAAGGAACAGAAATTTGGACACCAAAGCAACTGCACAGTAGGAAAACAATCTGTCAATCCTAATTTTTCCCATGACATTTAATTAATGCATATTCAAGAGTCCATGAGGAGAATGTTCCATCAGCAACATTATTAACCAGTTAGGCCATTTTTTGAGCTTGGAGGACAGCCAACACCTCCCGCAAACTGACAAAAGCTCCTGAGGGAAGTGAACGGCATAAACCAAAATACGGCTGGTCTGGCCTCCATGTGTCAGGGAATGCTCTGAATGGCCCGATTTCAGACATCAGTAAGACAAAGACAGTCTGTTCATGCAACCGCCCTAGAGTTGCAATTCCTATCCATGTGAAAAGTTGGAGTAAGCATAGCAAATAAAATTTTATTCCACTTAGCTTGAGTAATCAAAACTCTCTGAAATGAAATTCTGAGAAACTGAATTCTGAATTCCCAGAGTTCTGATCATGTTAACTGCTGTGGCATCGCTGATGCCAAAAGCGGAACTTTAAACCCTCGGGACGAAGAGGAGGTCGAGCAGCGTGCCATCAGCGGAGTGGGCGGCTGACCAGTGTGTTTGTGGGGCAGAGTGACAGTCCAGAGGCACAAGGATATTTATTTGAATGGAAACATAATATAACAACTGAAAAAAAACTTGTCTATACACTACCTTTCAAAAGTTTGGCAGATTTCCAGTTCACTTTCCACAAAAATATTAAGCAGCACAACTGTTTTCAACATTGATAATAATAAGAAATGTTTCTTGAGCACAGAATCAGCATATTAGAAAGATTTATGAAGGACCATGTGACATGAAAGACTGGAGTAATGATAATGAAAATTCAGCTTTGCCATCACAGGATTAAATTACAATTTATATTATATTAAAATAGAAATCTTATTTTTAAAATGTAATAATACTTCACAAAATTACTGTTTTTAATGTATTAGTAGTTCAAATAACAATCACACTCACCTTTTTAAGCCATTTCAGAACAAATACAAAAATACAAACTGAATACTGTATGGTCAAAAGGATAAAAATACAGATATACAATTTCACACAGGCCAAAAATACTGTATTTTTAAAGTGCAGCATGACTCACCAGGAAAAACTGAGAGATCATAGCCTAGGAAATCAAGGTAGTTTATCACACCCACACCCTAGTTCATGGTAAAAGTGATTCCAAGAAACAGAAAAAGGGCTCATGTGTTTTCTTATTTTGGTTTCTTTTCTTCTTCTTTCTACAGCTCATTCTTCTTCCATGGATTAAAAAGGGCACCAACGACCTCCAAGTGGCCTGAAGGCTGTTTCATATAAAACTCAAATAAGTGAGCATTCGAATGAAAGACAAACAAGACAGCGAAAGCATGTGTGTGCGGGCATGTGTGTGGCATGAAGCCAGTACACTGCTGACTGAGCGAACAGCATATCAAATTTCAGTGACAGCTACAACCTGGATTAAGAGCAGTCAAGCTCTTACAGAGAGAGAGAGAGAGAGAGAGAGAGAGGCAAATGACACTAATGACGTTAGTTTACAAACCCGTGTGAGGCTGAGATCTTGGCAAATGACGCTACGTTAGTTTACAAACCCGTGTGAGGCTGATGGGTGGGGCTGTTGAGTAAAACCAGCAAACATGCTTGGCATCAGGAGAGATAAAAATTTACTAATTTCCTACAACTCCCCTTAATCTTGAGCTCTAGAGTTAATATTAACTTAAAGACATAGTTCACCCAAAAGATATAAAAATCCTGTCATTATTTACTCACCCTCATGTTACAAACCATATGACTTTCTTCTGTGGAACACAAAAGGAGATATTTAGCAGAATGTTTAAGCTGCTCTTTTCCATACAACGAAAGTAAATGGTGACCACGAGTTGTCACAATGGCAAAAAACACCACAAAAGTTCTCTGAAAATATGTGGGCAATGTTCCCCCCTAAGCTGCACATGTGTGTGGTTGCGCACTTCTTATGTCGCTACCACGAAGAAGGAATAATTTTCCGCGCACAGGACACGCACAAAAAGGAGTTGGGAAAACCATTTGTTAAGTAAATGCGAAATAATTGCAATGCTCGGGCAAACAGCTATAGAGTTGGCGCGCTATAGATTTATAGATTCATGATTTTTTTCTTTTAATATTTAGCTTAACATATCTTAGTTTAAATGCTTTGTATATTCTATTCTATTCTTTCAATTTAAATGCTTTTTAAATGCTTAAATGCTTGTTTTTATTAGTGCTGTCAAATGATTAATCGCATCCAAAATAAAAGTTTTTGTTTACATAATATTTGTGTGTGTACTGTGCATATTTATTATATATATATATATATATATATATAAATACACACATGCAAGTATATATTTAAGAAAAATGTTATGTTTATACATTAAAAATATTTATATATAATATCAATTATATTAATATAAATATATACATAGAAATACATGGAAATATTTTCAAAATATATACTGTACGTGTGTGTATTTATTAGGGCTGTCATCGTTAACGTGTTAACGCATGCAATTAATTTTACAATCCTTAACGCGTTAAAATAATTTTACGCAATTAACGCAAAATTACTGAAGCACAATTTCTATTCTAACCCTTTAACCCAATTTTGCTACTCTGCTTGCGATTA
>NW_015557141.1:68443-69656 GCF_001515605.1 Sinocyclocheilus anshuiensis
TAATAGCATGAAGAGCAAATATTGACATGCACTGTACATTGAGATCGATTTAAACTCTCTTCAGACACATACCCTGTGTTATTGTTTTCATGTTTAAAATACGAGCAAGAATGCAAATTTCTTTCCCTGAATATCCAAACGATGGCAAATGTGACGATTTTTTTTTACAACAGTTCAACGAAAAAGGTAATATTAAGTGAACATTTTACATTTTAAATGTAGCCTACATTTTAAACAGAATATTGTCATGTTTGTTCTATTTTGCAACGAAATAATAGTTCCAATGAAATCCGTATCATCTGGTGTGCGTCTCCAAGCATCATACAGTAGTGTTTCGTTAGTGAACGAATCTGCGGCTTCGAGCGATTTGGAGAGTCCGTGATTAATAACCCATTCATAACTACAGCATTTTGCTTCGTTACTGAATGAATGAATGAATGGACATGCCTGGCTCAGTAAGACAGCTATACTTGCCGCCACCTATTGCCGGTTTTATTTTTTATCTACAAGTATCACTTCGATTTGCCATATTTTGTTGCTTTATTATATTAATAATACACTTAATGGAATGTTAAGAATATGGCATAAAACATGACATACAATTAATAAGGATAGAAAATATTTGCCTCTATAAAGGTAAAAAATACACCTGTAAATCAATTTAAGGGGGCAAATAATGTCCTTTAATAGAAAAGGTGTGACTGCTGTCTAAGTGGAAGAGAGGGGGTACGCAGAAGAATGTTAAATTCCCCAAGGGGTACGCCGCTGTAAAAAGTTTGAGAACCACTGCTGTAGTAGATATATGCAGTCAGCAGGCGGTTGGTTTAGGTTTTTTTTTTTGGCATCTCCATGTGATCCTGTTCGGTATCGCAACTTGGCTTCTCTAAAACGTAAAAAAGCTCTTTGCTGTTGCACTGTACACTAGGGATTAGGGATGCTCCGATCCGCCTTTTTCACCTCCGATACCGATTCCGATACCTAGGGTTCAGTATTGGCCGATACCGATCAATAAATATGAAAAAATATATGTATATTCCTAATCTATGACAAAAATATATCATAAACTAGGATAGTGGATAATTCGGCTGCAAAAGTTATTCTAGAAAAATCAGTGCACAACAATTTTAGAAATCCAAGCATTTAGTGAAAAAACAATATTTTGTGGGGAACAAATAAAAGTGTTGCACTAAATATGGTAAAATGTTACACTATT
>NW_015557141.1:72541-82901 GCF_001515605.1 Sinocyclocheilus anshuiensis
CGATATCTTATCGTTTGCGATATACCGGTAAAAATTCTCCACACGATAAGAATTCGTCTTCCCACGATAATAATGATAAAGTCTAGTTGTTGACACATTTCTGTGTGCGACTGTGTGGAGTGACGTGAAGGAAGGCGGACGAGAAATTGAGCAGCTCCTTCTACAATCTGGAACAGGTTTGGATAGGGCTGTACAGTGCGACAAAAATCGGTCTGAGCCAATAAATATCAGAAATTATCGTGATATATTTTAAAGCCCATATCGCCCATCCCTACTGTACACATACTATAAAATTCTGATTTTTTTTTCTTTCATATGTGCTTATATGGGCTCCGTATATAATTTGGTTCTTTGGTGTCCTTTTGGAGTTTCTATGTGTCCTTTTTTGGAAAGACATCTAAATTTATCTTGAAAAAAGCTTCCAGAAAATATAGATTTTTGAGAATCACCCTTCAATCTTTTGGTTTACTTTACTGGATATAGCAAATGATGACAAAATAAACATTTGAAACAAGATAACTGGTCTATGCTTAATTTCACAAAGTGTGCGATTAATCACGATTAATCACAGAAAAAGGATGTGATTAATCAGATTAAAAAGTTTAATGGATCAAATTCATTTTTGAATGAACTAATCTTTTAACTATGAATGTAAGGGGCTCGTCCTATGTCAGATCCCAAGAATGTTGCTCATCTTGAAACACCTCAATTATGTTAAGCCCCATGCTGAGGTGTGATTGAGATGTGACCGTAAACGCTTATCATTTCATTAAATACCATACAAATCAATTTAGGTCTTGTTCACATGAGCCAAACTCCCTTTCCAAATGCCTTTGAAAGTAACTTTGAAAAGCATTCTTGATATTCTATTGTGACACTTTGAGGAAAAGTATCACCAGGAAATCTCCCCAATGCCCAGTCTGTAATTCCAATTATGCTTCCACAACAGGAAAAGAAAATGACTCTTTGTCCAACAGTTGTCAGACTATCCGACACTACTGGCTTCCTAAGGATCCTGCATTGGTGTGGGTGGAACATGCCATGTCGTGCCCACTGGGCCAAAGGGCACAAGGCCATATGGGGCCGATGGTGAGGGAAAGATTACTCCAAGAAAATAAGGGTGGAGGAGCAGAGGGAATAAAGGGAAGATAGGAAGCATCTGTTGGCTCTCAGTGGGCTGTGACTACTGGCACAATGCCATATTTCAAAACATCATGCTTAAAATCCACAAGACGGCGAAAGCTTTAGCTTAAAATATTACTGCACCAAAAATTTCAATTGCTCTGAGTAATCTGCTTGATGGATGAAAAAAACAGTCAAGAATAGAAAAAGTGTGTCAAATTTACATTTAAGAATGCAGTACAGAGTTTCTGTGTGTGTGTGTGTGTGTTCATACTTTGTATGATTATGTCTGTGTATGATTAAGTATATTAAGTGTCCAAAACTTTATCTGTGGCTTTTTCATCTTGAAACTGTGAGACGCAGTCATTACTTTTAGTACTGGATGGATGACATTTGGCTCCTTCTATGAAAAAGGTGCCTTTTACAGTTTGAATAGGTCATTTTTAAAGCAATTTCTGTAATATTTAACATATTCGTGCAAGTGTAAGTGTAAATAAATTGTATTATACCATTTCATGCAAATTTAATCAATTTAAATATACAAAATATGCAAAAATAAAATAAAATTAGTTACTGGAACTTTGCTGATGTGTAGAAAATATGTATATTATTACACAGGAAAAAACTACTTCAACTTTTAGCATGTGGTTAAGACATTTTTGTAATATTTTACATATTATATATATATATATATACACTGCCGTTCAAAAGTTTGGGATCAGTAAGACTTTATTTTACAGCATAATAAAATTTCACAATATTACATTTTTTCATGTATTTTCGATCAAATAAATGCAGCCTTGATGAGCATAAAAAACTCCTGTAAAAGACATTAAAAATCGTTCTGATCCCAAACTTTTGACCGGTAGTGTGTGTGTTTGGAGTTGGAGTACAGGTTTTATTCTTTAACATTTTTCTGTTAAAGAACTTTTTTTTTTTTTACGTGCACGAATGGCAGCTGTTTGTAGAATGACCCATTTACATCCAGTGCTGCACAGAAGTGACAGCCAACAATGTGTGCTGAAGCTGTAAAAGTCCCATCTAGCTGTAAAAGATCTACTCACAAGTGCTGTTCAGAGGCCTCTTTTGTGCTTTGTGCTAATGAAGGTATTGATCGTATTCCTATCTCACATACCTTTGTACCCAACAAACAAGCCAGGCTGAGAAGCTGACTTTCTTTTTTCCGGCCTTCCTGTAAATGCCACAAGTGAATAAATTCAACTTAAGGCCCTTTTCTCTTCCCGGTAGGACAGTATAGAGTAGACAAGAAAGAGGGAATTGTCAAGTATTATTTTGCTAAAAAAAAAAAAAAAAACATACATTTCCAAAAAATGTGGAAAAAAAACTGTTTCGTAGATCTTTCCTAAAAACACTTCCTGTGCTGACACTATGGAATGCCACCGAGCAGCTTCATGCAAAATCACATTCCTATTTACGTCATTACTTCCGACAGCTGTCAAAGGAAATATCACACACATCACTATCAAGATGGGACAGTTAAACCCACAGAAGTCACATTTCAAGGACAGCTTCAGGCCACCACCCAACAGATGGCTTTGAGCACTTCGGCTCTTTAACCATTCACTGAAGGGGACTGACACATTTTTGCCTTCATTATCAAAAGAACAGTTCACCAAAAAATGAACATTGTCAGAATTTGCTCACCCTCATGTTGTTTCAAACCTGTATGACTTTGTTTTTTGTTGTTTATTTTATTGTTTGGACCCGATTTCATTGAATAGACAAAACAAAAACACAGACATTTTTCAAATGTGTTCACAGGAGAAATAAACAGGGTTTCTGCACATTTAATGTTTAATTTAAGACTTTTTAAGCCCTTTTATAAGACCAAGAAAATAAAATGTAAGGAATAAATCCAAAGGAACACAATGTCAATATGGTCTCTAAATGTAAATGTTTTGTATTAGCAATGGCAGTTTGGAAATACAACGTCCAACAAGTCCATTTTATCTCCATTTTAATAAAAATAAAATAAAAATAAAATTGAATACCCCTGGAAATAACTTTTACTGTACCTTCTGATTAAACTGCAAAAAAAGTGTTCTTCTTGAGCATTTTTTTTTTTTTTCGTTTTCCAGTCAGTTTGCATTTACTTGAAGCAAAATGACATAAAACAAGAAGTCCTATTTTATGAGAAAATTTTATCAAAATTAAATGTTTATGATTGAAACAAGAACAAATATATACCAATTGGCTCAGACAAATCAACTTAATTCAATAAAAAAAACAAGTTTTCACACCCACTAACAGATGTATTTTTTTAAAGGAATAAACTCACTTAATTTTGTTCAGTTTCTCAGAAAGACTTCACATGTTCAATCTGTATCTCAAGTAAGTGTACCGTGATTTAAGCATGTTTAGACATTTGTATTGGAAAATAGGGCTGCTCGATTATGGCAAAAATCATAATCACGATTATTCTGGTCAATATTGTAATCACGATTATTTAACACGATTATGAGTGGGCCATATGACCAAAACTTTATATGAGTGATTTATTTAAAGACAGTGCTATATATTAAATATATATTTTCTGTAAATAAGGTTGCCATGACATCTACATTTCAGAGACCAGAGAAATTTCACAATTCTCAATACCACAGCAGAGTATTAGGGTAACTGATATTAGTCACCTACCAGCATAGTCTGGGTAAGAATTAAACTTTCTTTCTTTCTTATTAAAGCTACAAAAATCCTTCACTCAAGAGCAGTGTGTGGTTTTGAATTTGTCTTTTGTTGTTTGATTAATATTAAGCACACAGTCGCAGCCGGAATATAATCACGATTATTTAACACGATTATGAGTGGGCCATATGACCAAAACTTTATATGAGTGATTTATTTAAAGACAGTGCTATATATTAAATATATATTTTCTGTAAATAAGGTTGCCATGACATCTACATTTCAGAGACCAGAGAAATTTCACAATTCTCAATACCACAGCAGAGTATTAGGGTAACTGATATTAGTCACCTACCAGCATAGTCTGGGTAAGAATTAAACTTTCTTTCTTTCTTATTAAAGCTACAAAAATCCTTCACTCAAGAGCAGTGTGTGGTTTTGAATTTGTCTTTTGTTGTTTGATTAATATAAAGCACACAGTTGGCAGCATGAATATTAGCCCGCTGTCACTTTAAGAGCAGCACGGATCCAATTTACCGTTACACATGTATTTTCATTCTCAACTGTTTATGTTCATTTATTACATGACTGATGAAGGTTTACGTGAATAATCACTAAGCGCCGCATTTTGACAAATTTATTGCGTGTATTTGATAGGAGTGTGAACCTACACTGGTCTCACGGTTCGTTTCAGTTACGATTATCATGTCATCGATTCGGTTCAATTCGATATCACGATGCATCACAATGCATTGACGATGCACAAAATCCTCAATTTTCAATTTTACTTCACATTTATAAAATTTTGTCAATAAATACAAGCAGTCAGATATATGACCTGTACCTGACCTGGTTTCTTAAGTTAGTGGTATTACCCTCTGCTAGTGATGTGACATTTGAACCGAGGCATCGGAGCTTGTGTCAAGAATAAATGGGCGTGCCAGATGAAGCCTCGAATCGAAGCTTGTGTTGTGTTGTTAATTGTCATAGAAATCACATGACCAATGACAAACGAAGCTTCTTTCTGTCCAGTCACGTGCGCGATTCACTTTGCGTGTCGAAATGTTTGATCCCCCAGATCTTACGAATATGTTTTAATTCGGACTTATTCAGTTACATTTTAGATACCGAGACATACAAGTAATATGAAGAATACAAATTATTTCAGAAAAATTCAATATTTGTCATATGCAATTCATATGTGTACATTACAAACACAAACACACACACTGTTAGGCTTTTATTGAATCGATCTGTGGAATATGTGGTAGATGCCTCGTCCTACGGAGCGTCTTTCACAGGCTTTTGGCGGCTATATTTTTTATTAACCACCAGATGGCGGTGTTTTCGAGACACTCGAAGCTTTGAATCTTTTCCCGAAACAGTCAGAGGAAAGCCTCAGTGCTTCACGAGGCTTCGTTTGCCCATCCCTACCCCCTACATATTTCATTGTACGTGACATGATTTACACACAGCGTGTGTCTTCTCCAGGTCGTGCTCAGGTTGTTCATAAAAGCCGAAATGTGGCCAGATGTTTAAAGTAATTGGAGCATTTTTAATTACTCGCGCTCGTGTCTCGCCTCCCTCCGCCATTAGGCGCGTTCGAATGAGTGTATGACATCAGCCATGAAAGCATAATGATCCGTCTGCTCTCTTATCGCTCTCGCGATACTTGATGTCATATACTGATCATTCTGCGCAGCGGCGCTTCAAGCCGAACGCGCCTAATGTATGCTACCGCGACAAAGCACGTATGCGACAAATGACGCCAGAAAAGCGGCAGTACGTTATAATCGGTTATGGTCTATTACTGAACCGATACCGAATCGTCCTTGTCTGCATCGAAGAAATTATTCATTTCGACACCCCTAGTATTTGACCATTTAGGCGCGCAGTTTGACCTAAAGACTTTACATGTCCATGTTGTGTTCCGTCTCTGAGCGCAGGCACATATATCCCTCCTGAGGAAGCACAAGTTTTCTTAAGCACTTTTAAAAACATGAATAAATCTAATACACTTCAATAAATCAAGCACATCCCATTTTGCAAGTCACGTTACATGATTTTATTGATTTGCCCGTGAAATTGGGCTTTTATGGAGGAACGAAAGCGCACCACTGGAAAGGGGGTGGAATGGGGCGCAATAATAATTTTATCTCGATTATTTTCATAATCATTGGGAGGCCGAAATCGAAATCGTTTTTCGATTAATTGCACAGCCCTACTGTGCAATTAATCAAAACAAAACATACTGAGGAACATATTCATTTTTTTTTATGAGGAAGATTTTCATTTTGTATGCAACATTTAATGTCATGCAGGCACGGTGCCAGAATTTTTTCTCTACCGGTGCTAAGGGGGGGCTAGACCAATAAGTGGGGGTGCTAAGAAAATAAATGATATTGATGACGTCAGAGTAAACCGGGACTAAACCGGGTCTATTCAAAATTCTGACGGGGCTATAGCCCCCCCTAGCCCCGGTGTAGCGCCGTCACTGATGTCATGACTTTATGAACTTATAACTTTCTTCTCTGATTTAGGAACTTTTTAGGCCTTATTTGTGGAATGGCAAATTAAGAAATCCTGAATAAAGCCATAGATGTTTGAGTAAGTGATGACAATTTTCACTTTTAGCTGAACTATCCCTTTTTTAAAAACACAGCAGCTGCCCCTGAAAAATCTCTATAATCAGTTGTGAATATTACATTTAAACGAGCCGCCTGCGCCTCTTGATGAGAGAGCCATTGTTATTTAAGATGTTGCCCGCTGTGATGTGCCCTATGTGCCGAGAGTCCAGCTGTGAGACGGACGCCTGCATGCTTGTGTCCTACCTTCATATTTAAGACGGGCAGCGTGCCACCTGGGCATCTTCAGCTGGCAGAAGCAGGAGGAGGAGGGCACGACAGCTGATGACAGGCGTAAAATGAACAGCGATTATCCAGACAGAGTGATTTCAGCTCTGCACCGAGGGAAGGAAGGCCGCGTCCCACGGCTGTCAGTGTCAGCACGAGCCAGACTATAATCTCCCTGTCCAGCACTTGGCTGCGTCTGGGACAGAACATTACACGCTGGCTTGAAACATATCATCAAACTCTCAGCAGTAGCTTTACACAGTGGGGTCGGGGAAGCTCTGCTGGAGCTTAAGGACGCAATGAAATCAAGCTCTGTTTAAAACTTTGAAATAAAACTATTTACAGTCACTCAGCACCTTCGCAGCTGCAAAAAAAGATGGTACATTCCGATCTGTTTGCACAATGTCATGTGTCAGGACAAAGATATGCTGTGCATGTCTTAGGAGAAATCTTCAAAAGACAGACTGACAAGATTGTAAGGCTGAATAGCTTGAGAAAAAAAAAAGTTTTGTGATCATAAAAACTGTGATTATCATTTAAAATGTGATTTAAAAAAAAAATCCAGGTTTGCTGTGCTTGTTTGTAATTTTTTTTGTGATTATTATTACTAAATAAAAATATAATAATTACTAAAAACTATCCAGTTAAATAAAATGAATATAATAAAATAAAAATAAGTATTGTGATTATTATTGCTAAATAAAAATATAATAATTACAAAAAAAATAATAATACATGTAAAAAAATTAATTGATTAAAAAATAAAAAATATTATTGCAATATTTTACACTAAAATCGAATTAAAATCAAGCAAAAATAATATAATAGTAATTTTATACAGTATTAAACTGCGACTGTTAAAGGGGTCATATGATACGATTTCAATTTTTCCTTTCTCTTTGAAGTGTTACAAGCTCTTGGTGCATAAAGAAGATCTGTAAAGTTGCAAAGACTAAAGTCTCAAATCCAAAGAGATATTCTTTATAAAAGTTAAGAGTCAACCACGCCTACCTAAAATGGCTCGTTCTAACACGCCCTCACGTCTACGTCACTGTGCACCGGATCGGCTTTCACCGCGGATGAAGCGGAGTCCAGCACAGAACAATCCCAGATGCCAGACAGGGCATCACAGTATGGTAAGGGGCGTAACATTTCCGTCACACGCTTGAGGTATTCGGCCAATCACAACGCACTGGATAGCTGGCCAATCACAGCACACCTCGCTTTTCAGACCGATGAGCTTTGTAAAAATCGACGCGTTTCAGAAAGGCGGGGCATAGAGGAGAAACAATAATGTACAGTATGTGGAAAATTGTGTGTTTTTTTAACCTTAAACAGCATAAACATTTCATTACACCAAATACACAAAATAATATTCTTTTTAGCAACATCATATGACCCCTTTAAATTTCAAAATTAATATTTATGGCTGTTTTCCTTACTGAACTTGCAGCACTACATGATCATCAAAAGATACCTATCCTGGAAGCAGCCAATCATAATGCAATACTGTCCTAAGAAATCCTGCATAGGCTGCCGCAGAACTAATGCATCTGCTGTAATTAACAGCGGTCTGTGATTAACTCCGTAGGGGAGCCCCTGGCAGACTCCATTATCATTCTAACGGGTCATTTGAGATCCTAATCAGAGGCTGGTACTCAAAACTGAAATACAAAATGTATTTCTATTACCAACAAAAACCATCCATATATTTAGGCAAACCTTAATTCAAAGAGTCAAACCGTGTTCCACACTGTATATGGATACAGCCAGCAAAGAATGCTCATCGTGGGTGAAACAAACTTGGTCACCATAGTTAATTACAAATTAATTTCTATGGGGAAAAATTAGGAGAAATATATATTTAACATTTTCTAAAATAAATGACATCACAAAAATAAAAGTCCAGCAAAAAAAGAAGACTGCTGTGAATTCAGCAACAACCATGTAAATATATCTTACATTTGAACATGCATGTCCACAACAGATTTTACTTCCCATGTTACAAACAAATAAATAGTAAAAGTAAATCAAATTATAAAGTACTAAAACAGCAAATCTCAGAAAATGACTTCATTTTATTCAAATAAAGCAAAACTACAACTTTATGATTTTTTTAATTCACTCCAAGTTATGATGTATTGTTCACACACCGTTCAAAAGTTTGGGGTGCGCAAGGTATTTTTTTTTCAAGAAATGACTTTTATTCAGCAAGGATGCATTAAATTAATTAAAAATAACAGTAAAGACATTGATAATATTAAAAAAGATTTCTATTTTAACTTCTTACTTTTGAACTTTCTATTCATCAAAGAATCCTAAAAATATTCAGCACAACATTGATGATAATAAGAAATTATTATCATCTGAAAAGTTATCTGAGCACTAAATAGGCATATTCTAATGATTTCTGAAAGAACATGTGAGTGAAAATTAAGCTTTGCCATCACAGGAACAAATTACATTTTAGAAGATATCTAAACGGAAAACTGTTATTTAAAATAGTACATTTACATTTCAAGATATCACTGCTTTTACTGTCATTTTGTTGAAATAAATGCAGTCTTGGTCAGCGTAAAATACTTCTTATTAAAAAACAATATAAAAAAATCTCAATGACCCCAAACGTAAGCTTGCCAAACACTAGAGGATCAAGGCGGTTTTTTTTTTTTTTTTTGTTATATTTTTGGCATTTTATGCCTTTGTTTAGACAGTAGGTCGACAGGAAGCGAAGTTGGTGAGAGAGGGGGGGGGATGGGATCGGGAAAGGTCTGCGAGCCGGGACTTGAACTCGGGACGCCCAAAGCACTACGGCACTACATGTCAGCGTGCTGCCCACGAGGCCATCGTTGCAGACACGGACGATTTTAAGCCCGGTTTGACCCCCGAACGATCAGGGCTGGTCGAAAGCGATTTTTTTTGTCCAAAAAATCCTCTATTGTGTGGTGTCATTACGATTATTTAACTGCTCCGATGTTGCATTCTTCTATAGCTGAAACTTGGCAGCCACAAAAATGCCACGAAAGCAGAATACATCACCCATATTCTTTTTATACTTTGTTTTTCACTGTGAAACAGAACGCGCGCCGGGAGAGCCAGCTGACAACATCGATTGTCTTCCATTTGTTTTTCTGCTGTAGTCACGTTTGATCTCGGGAGTCTCCATGAGATCTCATGTCACTGTGAAATCGTTCCTACAATCGACAAGTGTGTGGTCTTGCGGTCTGGTCGAATCGTCTAGTGTGCGCGTTCAGAGGATTATAAGGCTAAAAATCAGTTAGACTTCTAATGTGGCGCTCAAAGTAAAAATGATTTCAACAGCGTTTTTCATTTTGTCTCTCTTTGAATGAACAGCGTTTTTGAACGTGTAGTTAAATAAACGGTTTAAAGACTCACTCAAAGACAGTCCCTTTCCACCACCTTATTGCGCAACAATGTAACTGCACTGACTGACAGCCCGTCTAGACTGCACAGGTGGAAATATCAATAGAAAGTCTCTTGTCCAGTCGGATTCGAGGATCAGAACGAACTGTTATACATATAGGCTAACAATAGCCTAACAATCTTATTGTCAGGTTTCTGTTCTGTTATGTGGATCGTTATTTTGTCATTCTCTTTTGTTACTTCACTTCCTGTTTCAACGCTATTTGGTTTCGGTTTCTGAATATGACCTCGTTATATCGTAACACATACACACACACATTATATATATATATATATATATATATATATATATATTT